>NW_022639598.1:584880-618945 GCF_010583005.1 Odontomachus brunneus
ATATATATATATATATATATATATATATATATATATATATAATTGTAATTATTTATAATTATATATAGTTTTCATAAAAATTGAACAAAAATGTGAAAGATCTGGGTTAGGAAAAGAAGTATATTTGATATGCGAAAATGATTGTAAGATTGACTACTTTTCAACTTGTATTTCTGTAGATTTCTTTTGTGTGACATAATACTTAAGTGATTGTGCTGTAAGAAATCCGTGAATAGTTTTGATCAGTTTCAAAAGTTTAAACTGTGCTTGAGAGTGAAGGTAGTGATTGAAAAATGAATAAGATCCAGGAAGAAACTGAGATTCCGTTTATCGTAAAACCGAGTTTATCACATCTGTGTTTTCGTAATCTCGACAGAAGCTTGCTATCCACTTTCTGTTTAAGTGAGGAACTGATCATTCAAAGGACAGTGCTTGGTGGTATTAAAAAAAAAAGTAAAATAAAAAATAAAACAGACGAGAAAAGAAAGATAAACTCTCGACATGTGTATAGTGATGTAAACGACGAAGTGATTGTGTTCCGTGTTCGAGTACGGAGAGCACTTCAACTATGTCCAGGATATATATTTTAATATTCATTCTGGAAGGAGTAGAGAAGGATCTCTTCCGTACTTGAACACGATTGAAGGTGAAGTGGTTAAGTACGCTTAGTGTTCGAACAGAAAAATAGATGCAGTTTATGCAGAGAAAAATCTCAAAATATTGTGTCAATTTTCTTAGAACCGTTCATCACCTACCAAAAGTCGAGAGAACATGGAATCTCGGTAATGTTACAGTGATGCACATTCCACAGTAAATATTTGTTGCTCGCGATGTCTGAGAAGAGTTTAAAATTCAAAGTATAAGACTCGATTGAATACAAATTAAGGTCGTCGATAAATAAAAAGAAAATCAGACGTTTGTTCAACGCGAAACCGGTACAAGAGATCGGCGTGATCGCGGCTCTTCTCAATTAAAATGTACGTATGCATGTGGAGACAGGAAATAATAATGATTAGACTGCTCTCGATTCCGAAGAGTTTTGTACTCGGTATAGAGTTTGGGTTTTGCCTCATGTTAAAGTTAAAGTGAAGTTTCTCGTGCAATATATAGTGCTGTTGTGATTTATCGTTTTAGCAATGACAATCCGAGAACAATCGGAAACGTCGAGTATAGATCCGTAAAAGATTTCGAGAGTGTACTTGTGCTAGCTAATAATTATCTCCCTGATGTCGAAGGAACGGAAGAAAAGCCGTCGTATCTCTAGTTCGTTAAATTATCGCCCGTGAGAAAAGAGACGGCCGTTGGTGATGTTAGTGTTCTTTGTGGTTGTGAACATTCAGGGAGAAGCAGTTTTAAAGTCACGAATTAACTTTCGAGTTGATCCCGATCAAGCGAGCTATTCGAAATTGTCGTACCGTTCTAAGAAACAAAAGCGAAATGTAACATAGTTGTGTTGCCTGCGACATATCGAGTACAAAATTGTGCGCCTTGGAACGATAGTATCGAAGAGAGAACTGAAATCGAAAGAGACATAGTGGCCCCGTTGTCGTCGAGCGAGTATTCACGACATTTTCTTTGTGCGTGGCCAAGAGTCCAAGTGAATTTCGTCAAGTGGTAATACTTTGTTTCGATTTGCATCGAGTGCTGTGCTGCTTTCGTCCTCCGCAAATCTTGCCATCCCTTTCTTCGTTCGTCCCGATGTGAGAGACCAAAAGTCTGCGGAGTTTCGCTGTAATTTCGCCGCAGATAGAGGTACCGCCTTGTAAAATTCCTTTGTAAAGTTTGTTTCAGAGTTCGTCGATGTGGCAGATAACGCTCGCGATCGCAAACGGAAACGTCTGATTATTGTATCTGAAAGTTGAAAAAGAATACATAGCAAAAAGAATAAAAGAATACATACAAAAAAGAATAAATAACAAATACAGTTTTACAACTTACAATTATCCCAGTAAAACAGTTTTCCCAGATTTATTTTTTCTTCATGATTATTACATGTGTATATATTTCCGAAATTGCAATGCGAGTTCTGTATATTTTATAGAATCCACAGATTAGAATAACAAGTTCTTAAATGTTCAATCCACGTTGCGATCGCGTTTAAATCGTTTTCAATGTTTATATACACACGCGCACACACATATATATGTATGTATGTGTGTGTGTGTGTACATGTATACATATATATGTGTGTGTATATATATATATATATATGTGTGTGTGCGTTTATGTGTGTATATATATATAAATACAAGATGATATTGTCCCAAGTATAAATATTTGTCCTTAGAGAAACCAAAGGCACCATCTCGACGATGATACTTCAATATTCCATAACGCTTGACCAAAGTCGTACATGGTGATTGAGAAATTAATAGTTGTTAAAAGTTTATTTTTATCTATCTATAACAAAAGCCGAATAAGTCTTCACATTGTTAAACGAATATACGCTATAGATCAAATTAAAAGATAACTAACAAAAGAATTCCAACAACTGATTCGAATGTCATCGAAGGGTGTTCTATTTTAAACAAATCAGCCGAATATTTCGAAAACTCTGAACTCGACAGACAGAAATGGTTCAGATAAAATTTATAAGATTTTCGAGAGGAAAAGGATGATGATCTTGAATTACGATCATTCATCAATATCATATAGAGATCAACTTTTTTTTTTTTAATAGAAAATGCTACTTTTTATAGTAGATTCTAAAAAATCATTCAATTCTGCGTAGAAAATTTGTAAGACGTGTATGGTTTAAGCCCAATAGTTTACAAGTTATTTAACGATAAAAAATACAACTTCGCTAATTTCTATTAAGAATGATGCGCGCACGAACTTACCATTAGCGTTTCAAGTTCCTCTTACTGGCTTACTTCTGATTTTAAAATTTAAATACGTCTACACACAGTAAAATATATTCATTGATAGTTCCCACATTTAATTCTTTTCGAGTCGAATAAATGTCTATTTTATTTTTGACGTAAGAAGAGCTCACTGGTTTCATGCAATGGATACGAATAAATATTCATCGATATAGAAAGGTATGTATATTAAATTATCATTATATTCGATTAACAATTATATTCATTGGGTAAATTCATATATGAGAACGTTTAAAGGATGCATACGCGAGGATCTTGTGTTTTCCAGAAGAAAAAACATGTTTTTTCCATTTTAGACATCTCTCTTATTTGGACAGTGTACATTATTTTCAATTTACACAATTCTTTATAGACAAAATCAAAATCGCCACTAAATCTGTGATTGAAAAATAATCGAAGCTCATCGGTATAAAAAAAAGGATCCGCTTTCTTTGGAATCTTAATATAATGTAATATGTTTATATATGTATATATATGTATATAATATTGGCGCGCAAATACTATTAATAACAGGAAGAGACGCAGAAACGTGTAAACAGGGAAATTACGTGTGGAAAATTATGTACGTGTATTAAACGGCATGCTGCTGCCTTTTCTGCTGCGATACGTAACAAAAATACACACTTTCGGCAAAACTTGCTTTGAACATTGATCGTGCGTCGTTGCGAGATAATTCGAGAAGAGTAAAGCTACAATTGGCTGATTTTCTTTCATTTACAACAGTAGTAATTACCGTCTGTCCAGTATATAACATTAATTGCACATAGCGAATACTGAATGTTCCTGATGAAACTTATATATTACTATTAGCTAAACCTAACTACGCTAAACAAAAGGTAAATGTAGAAAATAAAATTATGAACATTATAAAGTTCCTCACTGTGGTAATCGAGTATTCGGTTATCTTTACAGAGTGCTTCAGGTTTCCATTTTGTACACTTCAATGAGATCTTGACTAGTCACGAGGATATTTAATTAAAAGAACCAATCAGAGTGAATCGGTTCACAATTAGCTGAAGACATTTTCGAAATAAGCAGCGCAAGAAACGTTGAGGCACTCTGTAGTAGTAATAATTCATCGTAAATTGGTGAGGAACAAAAGTATACGTCGCTCAATAAGGCGCGCATACAACGAATACAACTAGATTAATTAATTAATTATAGAGATGTTCAGTCTCCTCGGAGTGTTGAATATGGAAGGCCGTGTTTGGTTCGAAGAAAACTTTACGAGAACTTGTCTGGTATTACATTACACTTGCGATTCATCTGTTTCCTTGTTTCCTAAAACTGATGAGTGTAACTCGACGACGGTTCGATTTATATTTTTTCTCTTTCTTTCTCTCTAACGTTGACATTCCTTTATACATAATTTTTGACACTTCGCCTGCATTTGACGTAACCAGAAAAATTTAAGAAGAAATTTCCAACGTTCTATTGTTAGCCCGTCGTAGAAACAATGTCGAGGTGAAATTTATCGCGCAGAATGAGTCTCATTTGATTTTTCCTATGCTTCTTATCTCTTTTACATATACATCGAACATTTCTTAAATATTTCTCGCCTTCGTTTTCTCTGTATCTCCGATTCCGCTCAACTTGCCGCGTCCGAATTATCTAATAGACGAACAGTCCTACATCTAGTCTCATGCTAATTCATGAACGAAACTATCACTTCATACATATATACATACATATATGTATATATCATATATCAGTCACGAAGGCATAAAATCAAGCCTGAGGGTAATTTGATTCGATACTACGATTGTTTTAATGATTCAGTCGTAGCGTCATTACGGGCGCGTTGCCCGCGTTACACGCAAAAGGAGCTTAAAATCGTAACATTACATTATTAAGCGAGCAAGTAACAAGAGCGCGCTGAAGCTTCTTTTATATTTCGTTTTCGTCACCGCGATTGGGAAGTCGTCAAATTAATCGCCTGCTCATAAATTCTTGTTTAAACGGCACAGCAAATCGTTTCGTATTGAGTCGTGGACTCTGATATGTTTGCACACTGTCTCGTAAAATGCATTCTAAACAGGGGAGGAGGGTGCCCTCACAGATTGTATTCGCCTTCATTGTCATCTGATAATTTTCATTACGAGATAAAACGTATCCTAAGTACGAATTTGTCACTTTGAATATGTATTTCGAGGTACTTCTGAGTTTTGAGGCAGGAAAGTTTCTTACAAATCGACTTCCTGATCTCCTGGTTCTTCAGCGCGGCTCTTGCGACTCGAGGAAAGCTTCTCTCTGTATGAGCACCGTGTTTCTTAGAACGAGTAAAACCGTCTCGCTCGCCGTGTTGCGTCCGAGCGCGCCGTTCCTTATTTCTTTTTCATCTTCTGCGAGAAAGGGAGAATAGCTGAAGAGGAGCGACAGCAATTCGTCGAAAGAAAACGCCGAATGGCTCTCGGAAATGCGTCGTCAACTGGTTATTTTCCTTTTCCAGTAGAATCTTTGTGAACGAGATATTTTCAGTTTCGCCGCCATCCTCCAGACGTGCTCCGCGTTGCAAATTTAATAGACCACGCGGTGAGGGTACTGGTAACTTCGCGGTTGGGAGCCTAGCTGCATCTGAGCGGCCGAATAGGGATCGTAGCTCTGAGAAAAAGGAGAATACTTACTGTAAAGAAAACTTATATTTATGAAACAATAATCTCTTTAAATCTGTCAACATGTCAGCTTTTATGACGTTTGGTTGAGAACAATTGATGCAAAAAGATTTGTCAAATAAAACAGAAGACGAAATCATTCAATTTCGAAGACATAATAATTGTTAAAAGTAAAATAAACTACATTAACTCTGTATTTTTTTGGTCATCTAACGAAGATTTTTTGTTTTCCTTTTAATACCCAAACTTCCTACGAAAATTTAGTAGAGAAATGACAAATCTTTTGCAACAATCTAATGCTTTGAGAATTTGTACTGTTATCATTTGTTTGCGTAAGCTACCCCCGAGAATTGTTTCAAAGAGTACAAGCCAGACTGTGCAGTCTGACTCACCTGTGCACGCTTTTTAGACATCATGAACCTTTTCTCCTGAGGATAGTAGGCACGTTGAGGATAAAGGTTGAGGAAGCCGTACTGCGTATTGCCGTACTGTGAACTGCCGTACTGCGGACCGCCGTACTGTTGCTCCAACTGATTACCGTACTGCTCGTAATAACCGGGCGGGTGGGTCCGTACGATTCCAATGTCAGAAGGCGACAATGTGTCAGCAGTATAATGACGCGATTGATAGATCGGCGCATCTATCCACGGAAGAACTAAACAGATCAGGTCGTATTAAACTGGGAACTTGAGCTTCACTGGAACATTTTATCTCTGTATCATAGAAAGTTCAGGAGAACTATTATCACATATCAACTGCAGAACCGTTATACGATCATACGAACCGTTTCTAGCGTCTTCTTCGTCGAGCAGCCCGCCATCGTCCACCATGTTCTCATATTCCTCGTTAGCGTATTTGCGCCAGTTGCTACAGAAGGAATAGAAAGAAGAAGAATGCCAGATGCACATATATCTGAAGAGAGCGGAGAGTTTCAGTGTAAGAAAATGTAAACGTGCTGATCATTACCCGTTACGCCGCTCGTTTTCCCACAGTGACAGAAGAGTGAACACGTCATCAGGATCAATGTCCAACGGCAATTCTCGCTTGTATCGCGGCTCCTGATAGTACGGCACGCTGAAAATGGAAAACATTATTTTCATATTTGAGTATTTGAATCGCGCACATAAGTCACGCGTCATAATGATATTAAACGTGTCAAGGAGAAATGAGGCAAGATGTAATCGCAATTGCAGAAACTTGAATCGTTTTCCCGCGACGCTCATACGTTTAGATCGATGCCGCGCAATCTCCTTTCGGAATCTCTCACTGAATTCATTATTGCCGTCGTGTTTGCGCAACGTCTATATTTTAAGATTGATCGGTGCTTATTCGTGACGTAAAACGACCGACCCACCGGCGATCGTCACTCGAACATCCCTATATCTAGCTTTCTGCATTGTCCGCCGACCATTCTTGTTCTTTGGCGCTAACGAACGAGGGATACTTTGTCTCGCTGTCGCGAGAACTACCCTTTGTGAACGTGAGTCTCACGATAGCTGCATTCAGCGACCGCCTATCGACACAATAGCGAGTGCGCGAACAATATCGCGGTCCTTGAATTGCGACACCTCCTGCCGCAATCGACGAAGCAGCATCTTCCAGCTGTGACCCGTTCGATATACTACACTCGAGGGTTAAATATACTACATTCGGGGGTGGCAAAGCGTAGGATGATCGATATGACGCACGAGCGGCGACTAAACTATCAGCTGATTGGTGGACGATACGCCCAAATCTCCAGCAAAATACTCTCATTCAATCTTTCCCGGGGTTTATCAGCGCGTAGTAAAGGCGCTCTCTCTCTCTCTAAACCGTTTGTCCTAAATGTTGCTCTTGGGACCATCGACAGTCTCGGCCTTGTTCATCATTCTATAGGAGCTGATTTAACTTATGTTCGATCTCTTTACTGCAAGACATTAGTAGGTCGCTCTGACGCTTTGTCCATTGGAAAACTTTTGTATCAAATGATAAAAAAACTGACTCATCGTTTAATTTAGAACTAGTCAAAGCTGGAACAACGAACAAAAAAATTATATTGTGAGATAAAAGAGAAGATAAAATGTTACGAAACACAGGGAGAAATTTTTCGAGCGGAATTGCTTCTAAAATTCTTTCAATTGGATTATCTATCGTATTGTACATCAGCGAGATTCCAAGCCGTCCATCAGACCCTCGAACGCGGACGAGTGGTATTTGTTTAATGCGTCAGCGGATTGTTATATTACTTAGAGTGGTGGAATGGCAGCTTGCGTATCGTCGTGTCCGGAAATATCGTCGATAAAGTGCCCGAGCTCCGGCGGTTGTCAGCTGATTGGCTGGAGATATGCCAAACAATCAAGCTCTGACCTAGTTTCCGCCTTCCAGTTCCATTCAGCTTTTCGTGAGCTCATGGATACTCTCCACCATCACAATCATCACCGCTATCACTAACACTACTACCGCCACCGCCACTGCCGCCACCACCGCCACCACCTCCACTTCCACTACCACTACTACCACCTCCGCCACCCCCAGTACCACCTGCGTCACGCGTATCGAGCGACTCGTGCACTGCACCAAATTCTCTGCCTCTGTGTATGTGTGTGATCACATCCGTGTGTCACAATGTTGTATGTACAGGTGCACGCGTCTCTGTAGAACCGTTCTCTCCTCTATGCTTATTTCGCTCCGCACGCTAGTACGATCTCTCTTCGTGATATCGAGGGTGCAAGGGTACCGGAGGGTGCAGGAAGCGATGCGACACGGGTAATTAATTCGCGAGAACAATAGCGATTTTTTCTTCCTCTTGCTTTGCTTATCAGAACGAGAGATTTTCGTTTCGAGGTGGTTACGAAGAGGCCGCCGCGCTACGTTAAAATCCCCCCGACTCTGTGATAGCAGCGTTAACTTCCCTCTATCCAACTTGGAGTGAACCTTTCTCTTTGTGCTGTAAAATGTCGAGGATCGCGGATGAGGAGCTTCCGGCGAGTTAAATGAAATAACGAGATACTCGAGCAAGTTATAATGAGACGGTCATTAACTGTGTGGAACAGGCGGAATTTACGCCAGATGGGGGGATAACGATGAGAAATTCAGCGCGATCTCCTCGACATTGCGCAACACGTGATTCCACGTGAAAATATATCCAGAGCTCTTTATCGGGCTCGCGGAGAGCTCCTCGCTATTACGGTGCCGGGCGATGCAAAGATAAAACATTATGTAATCGCGTCCAGTATAATGGAAGCGTTATTAAGAATTTCATCGTGGAAAAATTAACCGTCCTTACTCCAGTCGCAGAGCGACCTGTGACATTTGCAGGTCAGGCGATGCATTCCCGCACATTTTTCGTGTAAAAATAACTGATCGGCGACGGCTAACTTTAAAGCGCTAATAATGTCCGCTCGATGAAAGTCCCGTGTATGTTTAATTTTACACCGGCCTTAGAGGCAATTCCGTGCGAAGCGCGCGCTTTTACGGCTTCGGTATCGAGCGTTCGTGTTCACGCGATTTCCTGAAATTAGATTCAGCTCTCGATAAATCCGCTGCACTTTCCGTGAAAGCGATTTTTCATCTCGCGCACCTCGCACGATACCTAAATAGAAAAGCGTCGCGTTATTAAGTAACGTGAAACTTCTTTTCACGCGTGTCAAGGATATGAACGATCGAAGCCATTAATCAACTCGTATGCCTTAAATCAATTTAAATGCCCACAGATCTTTTTAAAGAATAAACGCCGATATTTGTCGGCTGATTTGTCGTTTATGAAGATGATATCGAGCACGAGACACGAGAAACTCGATAATTATATTCGGCTGCTTGGAGAGAACGATACCAGTCGAGCATACGCTACTGATAATCCTCGATGACGACAACCTCTCTCTCTTTCTCTCTCTCTCTCTCTCTCTCTCTCTCTTTCTCTCTTTCTCTCTCCAAGCGGTTCGATACGACTTGGTCGTCAAGTCGACCGCCGTTCCTGCACCGAGGGCAACGCCCTCACCGGCCCTCTCATCCCCATTCAGAAGAAACGCCCGAGGAAAAGAGGAATGCTTGCAGGCGGGTGGGTGGAAAGGACGGAAAGGGCGCACGGTGATATATAGCCGCGGAGGTACACCCAGTCGATCCACTTTACGTGCTGAGTCTCCGATGAATTCAATCGTGCATATTAAAGACGGACATACCGAGGCGATTCTCGGTGTGTACCGCGGGAGAAGGGAGGGAAAATTAAGTCCGTGCAAAATTCATTCCGCGCGCCCTCGATTCTCCTGACATTGCATTATCGACTACGACGGATTGGAATCGGTACGATTTCGGCGAGTCAATTTCCAACCGCTATAGGTGAGTTCTGTGTAAGGACCTTGTGCCAAATGTCGCGTCGCGCCGACGTTTCCACCATCTATACTACGTATAAGTGGAATTGTTATAAAATTTATCCGCGCTGTCCCCGATATTTTGTCCTGATATCTCATTACTGACGGCGATCTAATAACAGTTGCCCCCGCGGCTATCGATCACGGCCAGCTATAGATTTCGGTATTAGGGGAAGTGGGACGCCTCTGCCTTACCTCCTCTTAACTTGAGCCTGCACCGGTTGCTGGGTAGGCGTTGGTACTTGGAACGAGCTGCTAGGAGGCTGCAACGTGGTGGCCGGCCGTACCGTCACCGTGGACTTGTCCGATCTCTTACGCCGATCCTCGCTCGAGTAATAACGAGAGTACGGCGGTAGTACGTCCCATACGCGCGGCCCATCCTCCTCGACCTCGTTCACGAGAACCTTACCGTAACTGGAACAGCATCGTTAA
Organism: Odontomachus brunneus; assembly: GCF_010583005.1. Lineage (NCBI taxonomy): Eukaryota > Metazoa > Arthropoda > Insecta > Hymenoptera > Formicidae > Odontomachus > Odontomachus brunneus. The sequence continues at coordinate 595,153 of NW_022639598.1, forward strand.
TTTCGTCAGACTTTATCGTACGAAATTCGTCGACTGGACAGTCGTTCGACTGGACTCGTATGAAACGAAAAAATAATAAGAAAAATACGGCGAAATTAGTGAAAATTGTATGAAGGAAGGTTAAGACTCTGGTCCTTCACTGGAATTTATTTAACTCACTATTTGATAGGATAGATCGCTTAAATCTGCTGAAAACTCCCACTTTTGCTGTATTTTGAAGATAACAGGAAAGTATTTCTTAATATGACGATACATAATACAATTACAACGTGATGAACCTGAGTAGTTTCAATTTATAAATTATTGTAACACAAAGAAATGTATATTCTCCCTTAAATCGAAGTCGTAATATGACTCGAGATATCAAGAGTCTCGAGAAATTTATCGTTGGAAGAACCGAGCTTACTCATAATTCCTGTCGTATGGCGAGTAAGTCTCATGCTCGTACATGGAATTGCTGGGCTGTTTGGATTGAGATGGTTTATCGTCCTCGACAAGGGCCGCTTTTAAGCCTACCAACCCCGAGGAAGCCAGAGTTCCTACGCATATGCATACAAATGTGCGTTCCAGAGTAGTCTTTGTATAATACATTTGACTAACTTTATCTACGGAAATCTACTCACGTTTCTCTGCGTTTGACGTGAAGGATTCAGCAGCGTTGGCCTGTCGATTCTGTTGATTACCGAACATCAGCATCTCCTGCGCTCGTTTTGCTACAAAAATAACACAATGCGACGCGTTGAAGACAAACGTCAAACATGAAAGAAATAATCAGAAGACTTACATTTCGGCTTCATGGCTTGATCTGTTTTCTTCACATCATCCATCAGGCTCGTAGGCAAGGATATGCCTATCGAGACCAACGAGAACAGCAATAGCAACCACGCCCAGTTGTACATCATCTGCGACAAAATTACGGAATTTTCACTTCCGATCCATTCTTGAGTTTGATTGCGCGTCGTTTTAATAGTCAAAAGCTCGCAAGATACTTTTTTCGCATGCGCACGCACTTAGTTCGTGCTTGTTTCGAATATGCAGGCAATTGAAGCTAGCGGGTCACTCACTGTGAGAAGAAGAGAAAGAGAGAGAAGCTTAAATGTCGCATGATGCGAAATGTCATGAGTCTATTTCCGCGCTGTGTGAAAGATTGATGAGGGTAACTCGTTCAATGAGAGCTCGCTCGTGTTGTTTTACGGTTACATAAAATGTTACGTTGAAAGAGGAAAAGGAGAGAGAGAGAGAGAGAGAGAGAGAGAGAGAGAAAGAGAGAGATTGACGGTGCGCAAGAGGTTCTATAATCGACGATACAATTTCTTTAACTATGACGCTACCGCAGCTAACGACGTCACCGCATTATAATCGATGTGTGGTTTACTTTCTCCGACTATGACGCTACACAGCTACATGACGTAGATATAAGAGTTTACAAGTGCTACGTCATAGAAGTATAACTTGAAAAAGCGCTTTTATCGAGCGCTGTTTAAACGTGTAGTGTGACATTCGCAAGTAATTTTCACACGCAATGTAGTATAAAGTTAGATAAAAATGTATGCCGTGGCAAATGTGGATGTAAGATAAATGAGATAATTTTATCAAGATTTTTAAAAGGTTAGCCAACTTTCAGTATAACGTGTGTTAAAATTTTTATCTGTCGCGCTTCGATATTTTTCTTTTCATTAGTAGATAATATATATATATATTGTCTTATCTTGCTAAACGACAAGTTTCCGCGTGATGCACGATCGAGTTCACGCTTAAATTGCTTTCAATTGGATACTTGTTAACGAATTACACGGGGCCGTTTGAAAATTAAAATGCTCAATAATGTGAACTCGAACGGTGATGCTGGAAATGAGGCTACAGAGGGTAACGAGAGCGCGGGCTGTGCCGCTCCGAAATGTCAGGGTTCAAAATTGTGCACAGAACGAAATATATTTGCGCGACTGCGTATTTACACAGTACGACTGCGACATATTCGGTTATTGTGTTTCTCGCAATTTCGCATAACAAATGCTTCGTGTTACGCAACGCGAATACAGTTCGATCGTATTTTCAAATAGTACTGATTAATATTGCGATGTCGATTATGCAAACATTGCAGTAGTTTTCTTTTTAAAGGATACAGAAATTTAATTTCGCGTCACGTGATCAGAATTTAAATCGCCAAGTATCGATAAAATTTGCAATATTTTTTTCAATTTAACATAAAAGAAACGATCGATCTCGACGGTCGATCTCTTTGCATATATTTACGCAAATATTGATATATGTCTATTTTTTAATTGTAAATGCCATTATATATTTGTAAAATGTTCTAAAATAGCCGTTGAAATTAATCGGTCTCGCGATAATTTCATTGTTGTCAGAGTGACGCGTATCCTCTCTCTCTCTTCCTCAATTAAACGGTCGGTGCTAGCAAATGCTCGGGAATTATAGCCGATATTGACATCCGTCTATGTCCGAAATGAAAGGCAAAGTTTTGACAATTAAAGCGAGCCGAGTACGTACGTTAAACCGGATATAGTAGACCTAGAAATCGTACACTTGTTGCGTCTATAAATACTATAGTCATTTATCGGCGTGTTGTATACGATCTACAACACGGCTAAGCGAGTCGCAATTAAAAATGCATTTCATTGAATGCGTCTTCATTGACAAGTCAAGTGCGTGTCTAACGTTCATGCCACGCCCTCTTGTTGATAATTAATTTCAATTTAATAATAAACAGCAGACGAGTACTATTATCATTTCCAAGAGACTTAGCGACACAGACACATTACATCAATTCCGGTGAGAACGGCCGGTCCGAAAAAAAAAACACGCAAGAACCAGTGAGAAGCATTGCTCGGACGCGCTTAACACGACATGTTTAATTCTAGGCCGCGCGACTACCTGTATGAATGCGCTGGTCAAAAGTAGCCGGTGATATGTAACGGGCGGTGAAACGAATCCGTAGCAACGTCTATCGTACACTCGAATTTCGACGTTCAATTTTATCTATCGGGCTATCGGACAAAATCAAGCACAGTGAATACACGTTGCGAATGTATCATCACCTTTCCAGTCACGGCGACCGCCTGTGTTCGTCCTTCGCTCGATGTACGGATGCTCGTCCCTTCGCTTTCGCTTCAACGGTCTCTCGGTGGTCCTTCGCTCTGCTGGCTGTGAGGTGGAGAACGGCCACGTCCTAGCGGATCCGCCGGCTCGGGGTGGAATGAATGTCGGGGCTCAGCAGGACGAGTAGAAAAGCGACGGTGGGTACGGTCGATCAACCACCCCCACCTTGTGAACGAACATTCCCCATCTCGACTGGCTCGGTGGGCACCCTATGACGACGCTGTTGGCTGCGCGCGCGCTGCGTTTCCTCGCATACAATGTTACAGCGTTCGTGTGTGCGCGTACATGAGTATATGCATGCATATGCGTCTGCGTGTATGGTGTGCGCGCGCGTGCACACGCATACACACGATCTTGTCGTGGTATATAAGGGATGTCTGCCCACGCGATGACCTAACTACATCTTGCCGACGTATCCTGACTTCTTAAGATGGTAGCGTGAGGGTGGTGTGTGGTTTGTGAGGCACGATGTTGTTATTTTGCTGTCGACGGCCTGTCAGCCGGCGTTATCGAAGCTGGCACGGAGTTTGCGTTATATCTTGTAGCTGCTATCGGGTGTCATCGGTTTTGAATTCCCGACACGAGAACGGTGTCCGGCATCTGCAATGACACGATGAAACGATCACGGGGAGATTTACGTCTCACCGGATGACGTCAAGACGCTGATAAATTTTTCGCGGTATCCGTCGAATCTCGTATGAAGAATGTACGGAGACTTTTTTCTGTAGTGTAACACGACAACAGGATATTATTCGGTGCGTTCGCATGGTAGAGACGATCGTACTTTTATAACCCGATATAACCCTTTTGTAATCCAAACGACAGTTCTCTTTGATAAAAGCCATAAGTCTGTTTACGATCTCTTGCTTATCCTTGATTGAAATCTAACACGCGGCGATCTACGTTATTACAGCTTGTTATTCCGCGGAACGGCGTGGAGCTACACTTCGACGGAATAGAGAAGTTACAAAGGAGTTGCAAGCGAGTTACAGAGTATCCAACTATTTGCGTCGCTCATATTGGAAACTACTCGCCGACGTTCTCGCCAGTCACGACTCCCGTCATGAGTTTCTAGAATTCGATATTACACGTGAAAATGAAACAGAATCGAAAGTGTTCAATTCTTTAAATGAAATTAAAGCGCGGGGAAAAAGACCAAGTGCAAAACACCTGACCAACATTTCGCTATTGTTAGCATAGGTCTGCTGCATGAAACCCAGCGCATATGCTTGGACTCTCTTGGAGGAATTAATAGAAAGTTAAAGCTCCTATACGGCGTAGCAACCCCACTGCGTCATATGACGACCGACTATGACGATGTTACCTGACTGCCTTTAATTTTAATACGACCGCTATGCAAACGTCATACGGGTAGTTTTCTTTGACATTTGAAACGGTGACGTTACAAGTGCTCACTTCAGTCTATAGCAGCGTATACTTGAAGAAGTGTATAAAGCGTGTATATTTTTGTAGCCAGAACACACTGTCTGACTTTTCAATCTATCTTCCCTTCTCATGTGTTTATCTTCTCAATATGAATGTCTCGATACTGTCACCGTCCCGACTTATCCAAATTTCATCACCCTCGCGTGAGCGTGAAATTCCGAGAATCGATATGGTCGGCGCGCCAACAGTCCAAAATTTCGCACAACAAAAGCCAACAAAGGCAAGGCACGTCTGTCTACTTAATTTCTTAATTCACACATTCGTCACCCTTGTTTCTAAACCGCCCGACATGTTTTATACCCACAGGCTCTCCACGTTTACATCTCGCAGGCTATGAATGGCCAGCTTTAGAATGAAAATCTAGCAAAAACGGCTTCAGCACACAAAGCGTCAGCACCGCTTCAACGACATACATACATTTTGCAGAAAGCACAGCGAGAAAAGATTTCCCGGCCTGCGATCTTCCTACGCTATTCATCCCCAATCACCCAGCTTCAGCCCCCGCAACAGGCCGTACGCCCACGTGAGGACGTTACGCGTCCACGCGCGCGCTTTTCCTCCGTGCCCAGAATTGCGAGAAAAATCGGCAGAAGAGCTCGAGAGGGAGCGGGGAGGGATATTTTCCCACGTCTCTCACTAAACGGGGAGGCTCGACGTTCTCTACATCGCAGAGTCTCCTATATTACGGACAAATCGAAGACCACTTTCCCAGAGTTATTTTTAGCGTAGAAATACGAGAATAATAAGAGTCACAAATATTTCAGACAGTGACTTTTTACAAATACACTTTACAGTGCTCTTATATAAATTAAGCCGTAGTCGGATAAAATACTAGTACGATTCTTTCCCTCGCGTGACGCTGCGAAAAGATCTTGGCACTTTTATTTTTATTAACTTCCCTTATTCGCTTTCTTATCACGACGAAAATATTATTTTTGAATGAAACTATAAGAACAAAACTATAAGAACGTCTGTTATTTTGTGCAAAAAGACCGATACGAGAGACTACAACCGGGAAATCGCCGTTTTATAGAGAGACGTCTTGCAATAAAGGCGATTCTTAGAATACGTCTAACGTTTCTACGGGTGACGTCGCTGCACTTAAGTAATATCACGTTCGATAACATCAACGGATAAGTACTCTTCTAGCAACTCCTTAATGGACAACGAAAACTGACATGGAGAGACTATAGACGATAGACTATTTTCGCGCATGTAGTAAATAATGTCTACTTTGAGGGACGATATTCATCTGGACGATACACGATCATATTATTCGGTGTAATTCGATCTGCATGCTTAATCCAAATACCCTGACAGCATAAAATAAACTCGCTCGCTTGAGATTTTATTTCTGGCAGTGCTCGTCGGATAATAACACACGACACAATTTCGGAGGGATAAATCGAGCAGAGAAACAGCATATCAGATTAATCAGCGGCGGTATCCGCCCTCGTGAACTAAAATCGTCTCTGCCGGATTCAACAGTCGCAATTTATCGCGGGCCATCGATCGTCATCGACGCAAATGACGGGCGCAATGAATACTAATGGACGGCTGGCTATTTCGTTCGTATCTGCCTAAAGCGTGCGCGATCATGCTCGCGCAATTCCTCGGCAATCTCGAACGACGATCGGAGAAGAGCGTTCCGGCGATGGTTACCCTCTAACGAGCAGTCGTCGCGCCGTTATCAGGGCGGCTCTACTCTTCCAGACCAAGTCGTTTACTTCGCCGCACGGTTAAAAAGCTGCGACACGTCTCTCGATACTCCGCAATGCCCACCTTCGCACCTTAATTGACCTATTTTCGTGACGTCGTCGTCGTCGTCGTCGTCGTCGTTGTCGTCGCTGCTGCTGCAACACGCTTGCGCAAATTGGCGCGCGTATCCAACTACAGGGACAGGTGCAGCCGGCACCTCCGATAAATTACAGGAGTCCACAAGGGGTGTTTCAATCGCGAAGAAATAGGAACACGTGTCTACTCCAACTGTCTCTTCCTTTGTAGGCTATAATCAAATGAAAGGACATTACTTTAGAACTAAATGAGAAATTCAACTCCTGAAAGAAGATTCAATAAATATACATAAAAGAATACTTTTTTAAAGAGCTAAAAAACACTGTGCATCATACTTTTTTAAATGTTGCGTCACTTTTCACGGTGATAATATAGTGAAATTTAATTCTCAAATGATCCTGGTATATTTGTCGAGTAGAGATCATAGACTTGACAAGAAAGAGTACTAGAAACAAGAATTGCTATGAATGTTTTATCAGTGACATTCTCTTTAAGTTTTAAAGTGTTAGTCGAAATGTATTCGAAAATAATGTATAAACTGTCTTTAATACGTATTTGTGAATATGTGTATCAACATATTTACCTGTCATTCACGAATACATTTTAATTAAATTTGTTACATGTTAATATAATGTTTCCTCTGCGACTCTCTCTCTCTGTTTTTCATTAACTTATATAGTATTATTATAGGATATCATATCTTTAAGCCTTAAAATATAATAATCTTTCTCTTTCTCTCACGTAAATAAATGATGCGCTTGGAGAATCTCATTACTATCACCGGCAGTTTCGTGATGATTTACGAGCTACGTTACTTTCACATTCATGTCGTTTGGTTTTCCCTTCTCCTGCTGTAAATGTCGGCCGATCGTTCGCGATACTCTACCATTCATGAATTGGAATTTAAACGAGTAAAAAATATCATGAATAGAAAACATATATTTAATATAAACTTATTACATAAATACTAAAGAGATAAATTATAAATGTTAATTAAACCGTCACATTTCAGTCTAGCGCGTTAAAAGCTACAACAAATGTAAAAAAGATTACAGATGGTACTTTGCAGTACTTTGTTTTTTTTGTTCCGACGAGAAAAGAAAATAATATTTTTTCCCTCAGTGATATTTACTTTTTCGCTACAGCTAAAAGCGAGTCAAGTACTTTTTACGCAAGAGAATTTCTACTATTTTCTTTTATTATTCGTGTTGCCTCTTCATTCTCTCGTCGGGCTCGCACAGCTGGCACCGGATGATAAAACCTGACGAAAAAAGAAAACAGATAGCACGCGATATCGGCGAAATTTCCGGTTTACGTCATATCCACGCCTTTTCCGAAGAGGGAAAGCTAATGTTTTTCGCCTCTCCTGTGTTACGGTCGATCCAACTGGCCGGGAGAGATCGCGAGGGTTTCGTAAAATCGCGTAAGTTCGTTGTAGGCTGGCTCCCATTGACGTCAGTCTGCAAGTCCGCGAAGTGGCGAATCCCCGTGGCACCCCGCGACCTGGTAGAGGGGGACGATGAGGGGGCGGCCGCCCCGTGACAGGGCGAGAATTCAGTGACGTCATGCGACTCGTGTCTCCTGTCTTCTGGAAGATCTGTTTGCTCGTGTTATATCCACAAGATTCGAAAACTCGTTGATCCCGATAGAGTATCAAGTCAGGCGACATATATACGTTATTTCGCGGTGTACTCAATGAATACCGAAAGTAAACAGGTTCTTTCTTGTTACAAGTAAGTAGGCAGGTCCGAGTGGATTTACCTGAGAGATAAAACGATTCTGTGTTGGTCGAGTATAATATAAATGATAAAAAAATAGTACATCTCTCAGAAAGTGAATGTTGGATTAATGTTGCAAATAAACGACAGGCCATGAATGAAGAGAAATTAGAATGGAGAGGCGATTGCGCAGATTCACATCAGCAACTACCTAAAAACGTCGAACGTCTCTACCTCTCCTTTAGAGTTATTCACACACTTACATTTATGTTTCAGTTCTGACTGATCCTTTTCTTTCATATTGCACTCTAATGATGAAGTTAAGAGAGAGGAAGAGTGTATTCAACAATGCAATTTGTCAGACTGATTCATGAATGAGAAGTCGTACGTTTCGCAAGTGATCTCGTTAAAGTGACAAGTGTAGGAGTTCCAATTATCAAAGAAGACTAATCGATAATGGTATTGCGCGTGCATTGTCTGGGTAAAATTCTCACGGGTGAAATTAGTTGATACATTCGCGAATTAATAGCGCGATCGGGCGTTTTAATGGCTCTGACGTGGCATTGGGTCGCTAGGGTCTTGTTACAATCCTGTACAACGTGAAATGTGATGAGCTCGTGGGAGGGGGCGTCCCGAAGGAACGGATCGATGTTCCTACTGCGTAGTAAAGGACGCCTGTTGATATGAAACAGGAGCAGTTTCATTCATGAAAACGGCGAAACGTGGCTTCTCGTCGCGGCGCCCTGCGACATGCCTGTGAATGCCTGCGATATTTTCTCGATGTAAATGCAATTTTATTGGCCTTATCGTGATGCAAATTTCTGCGTATTCATATGCAGCATTCACGACAACGTCTCGCGTTTCTCAGGTGGAAGAAAACCCTCATATCCTGTCCCCAACTTCCAGAATGTATGAAATCTTGTTAGCTGATTCAGTGATACGGTAACAGATTCAGTAACAAAGTCTGAGTTAGAAAGAGAAAAAAATAAACAGGAAGCAAAAGGCACATTTGAACTAAAGTAACAGATAAACATAGGAAGAAAAAATAAAAAGAGAATCTCTCAAAATATACATAATCGATTCGTGTATTAAGATTAGCATGTTGCTTTTTACACTTAAAAATAAACATATTTTGGATTGTTTTTTTACCAGCAAATGAGCAGTAATTTTCGTGACAACAGAATATTGCCGCAATTGTCATGACATCGGATACCTTCTTTCATGTATTGACAAAATTCTTATATAAGAACGCACCTTTACATACTTGTACTGCAATTTTCGATTTTCAATTCAGTCATTTTCAGACAATGTCTGATGACCAAAATATCTGAGACGTTACTCTTCTTCGTTCGCGAGAAATAGTTGTTCATGATAACAACTAATCATACTTCACACGCACAACCCTTATAGAAATATCATACTAAGAATCATTGATAATTACTTATTTTTAGTATTAAAAATACTGGATAATAAGTAATTATCAATGATTCTTAGTATGATATTTCTATAAGGGATCATCCCGTTTCTGTTCAACATCCAGAGAAAAATAAGCATAAAATGATATCTATGATCAACGCGACGCCAAATGGGACTTACTCTTTCCAGACATATTCAGACATAAAATCTATTTTTTATCGCTGAACTAGTGTACACTTACAGAATAATTGATAACTTAAAGAATAATTGATACAGTTGAAATTTGGTGCAGGAAAATGGAGAAGAAGACTAATGCAAGTTAATGCAGTCAGTTCAGCAATAGAAAATAAACCTCTTACTGGTCGATTGAATTTCACATATAAGTACCGTCTGAAAAGTACATATCAAGTGAGACATATGTACCGACCGAGAAATTCTTATATCTCTTTTTATCGATCCGACTGAACTTAAGCGGGAGCGTCCCGATTGACCACGGTACGATTGGACACAACCAACCAATGCAAAGAATTATCTAGTGAATTACCAGGTCGAACCAATCATTACAATCTGTGTCCAATCGTACCGTGGTCAATCAGGGGGTCAATGTGTATCTCGAAACAAGGTGAAAATTACAAAAGTGAGCAAATTCTCTAGGCATTGACCAATTAAGTTACAAATATTCTAGTAAATTTGTTCACTTTTGTAATTTTCACTCTATTTCGAGATACACAATCGACTTCCTGGTCCGTACCAACTTATAGCATGTTCGACTGGCTCTGGGTTAACCCACTCTAGGTTATTCAGCCTACGTTTATTAATCAAACAAGTACTTATAAGCTTTATGATTGGCTAGTAGAGACTTATGACGTCATTAATCGTTCTCGGAGCGATTAACCCAGGATCAGTTGAACACGTTATTAAGGTGCAGGTCCAATGGTCCGTAAACATATCCATATCCGTAATCATAAATAAAGTCGAGTCGTGATTAGTCGTGATATATATGGATATGGATGTTAGGGACCATTGGGCCCGCACCTTTGACTATATAACCATGGACCGCTAGCGGCGATTCTAATGGCTCCTGCACACAGGACGCGGTAATGCTTGCCGCACGGCGGAAGTTCGCGCAACAGCCAATCAATATGCTGCTTTTCATAATAACTTTCTAGCTTTTACGGAAAAACAACATATTGATTGACTGTCGCGCGGACTTCCGCTGCTCAGCCAGTCTGTGCTCAATTTGCTTACTAGGTACATATATATACCCAGTAAGCAAACTGAGCGCAGACTGCGCGCAGATTAGCAGCAAATTTGATAAAAAACCCACAGTAAAACCATAGCCATTTGTGTTTACATTAGGCTACGGTTTTGGCGACAGATCTTGTTGTCGGACAATTGGTGCCAAATTTGCAGCAAAAGCTTGCAGCGCAGCAAGGTTTGCGCAGTTTCTGCTGCCAATCTGCCGTCAAATCGCTACAAGCTCTACGCGGTTTTTGCTGCAAATCTGCAGCAATTACCCGACAACAAGCTTTGCCGCATATCTGGCGGCAATTTGGCAGCAAGATTTGATATAACAGATCCTGCATCAAATTTGATATCTATTTGCCATCAAAAGTTGATAGCAAGCTCTGCTCGAAATCTATTCGCGCAGGTTAGGCTATCTGGGTATATATATATATATATATATATATATATATATATATATATATATATATTTTTTTTTTTTATTCATATATTATATATCTCTTATTATATATTATATAAATATTATATATTCTTATGTAATATAATAAATACAAATTTGGTATGAAATTATATAAATATGTTATTTTGTGTTTTTATATTTTCCTTGCAAATAAGATTTTTTTTTCTTGTTACTTTAAAAATAGGTCACAATGGAACTTTTAGATCTAGGTGACGCAAGGACATCAAAGTGCCCACCTGCTCCACTACTACTACTACTTTAAAAATTGTTGATTTTTATATTATAGCAAAATTATATAACTTTTTTTAATGTAATAATTTTTTTGAAGGAAAAATGAAAAAGTCTGTTATTGACGATTAAAGAAATATTATAATAATTTTTCATGTATTTTAATGATAACTGCAATTTATGATCACGGACACACACAAAATATCTTTTACATGATAAAATAAAAATCACAAGTATGTGATAGTTTATGTAATAGCCGTTGTGTGGTTCTGGCAGTGCTGCAGATGTTGACAGACGTTTTGCTGCAGACATAAGGGCTGTGTTCCAAAATTCACTGCTAGTACTCAAATTTTATAATATACGTAACATAAACTATAGATTTTCAGTACTGGCAGTGCATTTCGGAACGCAGCCAAGATAGCGGCTAGCGGTCCATGGTTATATAGTCAAAGACCCGCACCTTTAGGCACTTTCAGATGGGACACATCGGACGCATCCAGAGCTGCCACATGTGGGACCGAGTATGCGTAACTATAGTGCGTGCGGCGCAGCGCACACAAGCGAAGAACTGTGTATGTGTGGGCTGCCTGTCACGAACTATAGCGCTTGGCGCTTTGGCCAGGCTCGGGCGGTGGAAGAGTGCAGACGTACAAGCTGCCGTCTCTCTCCCGACCTATAGCTATAGCTAATATTGCAATCGACGAGAATCATGCCTAGGCCTTTTGCCTAGTAAAAACGTGTAGTGTCTCCAAAAAAATTGCACAATTTGATGTATCCTACGGGGTTGAATAAATTTTTCCGTAAATTTCATGATAACTATCGTTAAGTATAAGCTCTCTTCCACAATTTAAAAAAAAGTGAATTTGTACGATTTTTTTTCGCAAAGTTGCGACATATCAAAGTTAGCTATGCATTTTTTTTAAATCGCTTAATTGACGCATTCTACTGGAATGAATTCTTTTCACAAATCTTACGATAACCATTGTAAAATATGAACGTTTCTTTGCAAATAAGAAAATTAAGAAGAAGTGTGCATGACTTTGTTCCGCGGCATATCAAATGTACCGATGATGAATTTTTAATCAGTTACCGTTAGCATTAACATTACCGATGCGTACCACGGGGAGGTTGCTGGTCGGGTCTTGCGCATTATGTGTGTGTGTGCTGCACGTGCGTTGTGTGTGCACGTCACGATACTGATTAAAAATATATAGGTAACTTTGATACACAGTACAACATCGCGGAAGAAATGTATACCTCTTCTTTATTTTTCTATTTGTAAGGAAACGCTGATATTTTAGAATGATTATCGTCAGATTTGTGAAAAGAATTCATTCCACTCAATAGAGTGCGTCAAATAAAGTGATAATAAAAATGTATAGGTAACTTTAATGTTTTTTTCGCAACTTCGCGAAAAAAACGCACAAATCCGCTTTTTGTCTTAATTATAGGGAAAAGACTATACTTTACGATAGTTATCATAAAATTTACGAAAAAAATTTATTTCATCCCGTAGGATACGTCACATTGTGCAATTTTTTGGAGACGCAACACGTCTTTATTTGTGAAAAGACTGCGGAAAGGGGAGAGAATAATTTAAAAATATCTGACTAATATGCTCCTTAAAGTACAGACTTCACTTTCGAAATAAAAAAAAATTTTTCAAATACGATAATGTTTCGCGGTATTATGCTTATTAAAAATGGTGCGACATTTCGACATAAATTAACCTATGCGATATAATTTTGTTGACGAGTGTATTTTATGTGTAAAAAAACATTCCATTTAATGTAACAATTAGTTAAATAGTAAAAGTACGCACACGTGAGAAGCAACACGCGAGCGTCGAGATATAATAAAAAGGCCTAGGCATGATTCTCGCCGTTTGCAGTATTAGTTATAGTTATAGGTCGGGAGAGAGATGGCAGCTTGTATGTCTGCACTCTTCCAACGCCCGAACCTGGCCGAAGCGCCAAGCACTATAGTTCGTGACAGGCAGCCCACACATCACAGTTCTTCGCTTGTGTGCGCTGCGCCGCACGCACTATAGTTACGCGTACTCGTCCCACATGTGGCAGCTCTGGGGCTCGATTCTTGACAGTATGCGAATGAGATACACATGCGAAAATGTATAGTTCACGTTACATATACTGTAGATTTTCGCATGCGTATCTCATTCGTACATCGTCGAGCATCGGGTCCCTGGACACATCCAGTACTACACCGCTCATTGAGAACTCAGATAGCTCTTGCGTCTGATTGGTGTATATTTTTAGATTTAAACGAATATGTCAATCGGATGCAAGGATCACTGAGTGTTCAATGAGCGATCGTAATATTATGGAGGATTCACACCACATATCCAACAAAAGAATAGCTTTCCAATGGAGAATTGAATTCTCTATTAGAAAGCTGTTCTCCTATTGGATATCGGACGTCATACATCGGACTTCGGACGCGGTATGAATCTTACATAGATATACCTATCGTATTAACTTTGGTGTATTATAACGTGCGATAGTTAACAGCTGTATGACATAAATAAGTTTAAAAAATGAGTCAGAAATTATACAATATCAAATAAGTGGTAAAAAGATAACTTTGAATTTTGTTGGATATCTCGAGAAGTGCGTTCGATTCAGAAGTCTAACTTCAGGCATGTAAGCATATATAACGCCGATATATGTGTATGTGTTGAATATCTTGGATTTTACCTCGGCTTAGATAGTAAACATAAATAACGTTGTTTATAATATTTTCTCATTGTAGAGGTACTATCACTCCACATCTGTTCTGTCCATGCTTTTCCGTACACGAATTCGATGATTCAAGATTAATGAAGGTCGCTTCTGATAATCTTGTACCCTTTATTTTTATCAGACGTGTTTGGAGTGGTTCCGGGCTAATCATCGTGTTCCGAAGCTGTGTGGAGATCTTAGTGTTTGATCGGGATATCATCAACAACCGACATCACGGCGCAGGACAACACGAATTCTCAGAGAACAATGAGTTTCCCTGAGAAACAAGACAGCATATCTAAGGATGAGTGGGTGGCAAGGCTGGAAGAGGGATTTCATATGCAACGAGTATCGATGAATAATTTAATCATGAATTATCTTGTGACAGGTAAATTCTGATTTCTATCATGTAATCTTGCCTTATCGAACAAATTGTCCAAATATGATGAGTGAATATTGCATTATGCAGAAGGATTCAAGGAAGCTGCTGAGAAATTCCAGCAAGAATCTGGAGTGGGTCCTACAGTGGAGTTAAGTTCGCTGGATGATAGAATTCGCATTAGAGATGCTATACAAAATGGTCGTATTCAGGAAGCCACAGATTTGGTTAATCAGCTACATCCTGAACTGTTGGATAATGATAGATATCTTTACTTCCACTTGCAACAGTTGCATCTGATTGAACTGATTCGTGTAGGTAGAATTGAGGAGGCTCTTCAGTTCGCTCAGGACAAGTTGAGCGAAGCTGGAGAGTCAGATGACAATATATTGTGCGAGTTGGAACGTACTTTGGCACTACTGGCATTTGATGAGCCACTTAGGAGTCCATTTAGCGATCTCTTGCATCCTACACATAGACAAAAAGTAAGCAAACATTAAATGTAATTTCTTTAATGTCACTCTCTAATTTTTTTCTCTTTAATCTTTATTGTATAATTGCAGATAGCAAGTGAGTTGAACGCAGCCATATTGAAAATGGAACACAGAGAATCAACTAGCCCTCGACTCAATAACCTACTAAAGATGATACTATGGGCTCAAGATGAATTAGATAAGAAAAAAGTAAAATATCCAAAAATGACTGATTTAGGTAGTGCTACAATTGAGAACACGAAATAATTTCATTGTAATTGATAATTGACTGGGGGCATAAATGTTACACTGAATTACCTTATGAGAAAGCTAAACAGATACGTGATTGTATTATCAATGTTTCGCATGCGAGAGATAGAGCCTGAGTTCAACTATGAAAAAAAATTTTACATAAATAGGTGTCTATAGAATTGTCTAAATTTTCATCTTATATCATGACTTAGAGAGAGGGTATAACTATTACTACGCACTAATTATTACAATAACGACATAATCACAACGTTATGGTTATAATCGACGAGTTATCGTTATTATTGCTACGAAAGAGTCATTATTGCAATATTTCCCATCCATTTGTGTAAGATTCAACGGTAACATAATGTAGGAAAACTTTGTATAGATATCAAATTTTTACATGATTAATATAACATTATATGCTAGCAATATATATGTATGTATAATGCAGAATAGAAGATATATATATTCAATCCTAGTTTAGTACATATACGAGATGTCTTTAACTCTATTCCATATAATCTTTGACATCTGTTCCATATAATCATGAAGATATTTACAACAGTTGTGTTACAACATGTGATAATAATGTATAATACTGTATTTTGAAAGAGGATTATGGCTGTAAAGACATCCTATATCATCATATCGTACATCATATGTTTGGAGTGTTTCATTTATTTTCTTGTTAACAGGGCAGAAGAAGAATGTTAGGCGCTTACTCTAGTTAAAAATCACATTGATCGTTTTTCATTCATTGATTGTTATCCTTTCACTTCCGTATAACCACTCGTTCAAAGGGTGTAAAATTCGAGTATAATAATTGAGCAGCACTACCAGCCGAACATGTATTCCATTGCTTTCGATACTAAGCCGGCCGACTTTTGCGGCACGTTCTGTGGCGATTGTGCCGTTTGTGGGCTGAAGTGCTGATTATAACCGGCGGCCAAGGATCTCAGCTTTCGCCGTCTGCCAGGCGACGTGTTGAAACTCGACGATTGACAGCCCCTCGACGATAACGATCTTATACTGCCGTTCAATTTGGCGCGATTCTCCTTATCCGAACTCATAACCACGCCCTCATCTGTGCAAGGTATCACACCGATCATGATCGAACCTGAGACGATGCTGCCGTTGCACGTGAGAGCTCTCTGTGCCTCTTGCTCCGACGCGCATTTCAGATGTATCCAATTGCTTTGCGGTTGTGGGGCTGGGTGTTTATCCACTATTCGTACTCTGCTGGAGATGTGAGATAGCACAGCATTAATATCAGTTGGTAGGAAGCCAAAGACAGTGACCCACTGCAGCAGCCCCTGGGACTCGCTTGTGCTTGAGGTCATTGGACTATCAGGAAACAACAGCGGACTGTTCATCGTGTTCATCATGAGTTTTGATTGGTTGGCTTGTGTGGACATGAGATTTGGGTTTGATACATATGAAGAAGATAGCTGTGAGGTCTCCAGAACATCAAATAGTGCACGAGTTGGTGGACCTCCAGTATGATTCTTCGTACTCATTTGTGGTGTACTGGGAGCTGTAGTGTTCCCAAATACTGCCTTCTGACGGCTAGACCGATAGTCTGGAGTTCCATATGAAATCGGTGACATTAGACTAGTATTGGTAATGTTCAAATGTCGAGGATTATCTTGAGGTGGTGTCATAATTTTGGTTGGCTGTAATTTTAAAGATAGCAATGTTGGCAAGGCACACATGCTATAAAAATTTGAACAAAAGATTATTTATTCTTACTGGTTGAGTATCACCCAAGAGAAAACTTGGCAAATACGGTGAGGAGCTTCCTGGAGTACTAGGAATTTGTATTGGACTGCTCATCGGTGACCCCAGAGTCATGGGCTCCATCTGATGAAAAGATTGCTATTAAGTAACAAGAAACATTTCCACATGATGGTATGAATAAAATTCTTCTTTAGTATAGAAAATCATCGAGTGACTAACCATTGGCGAATACAGAACAGAATAAACACCTTTTAGGGTAACAGAATGTACACCTTTTAGGTTATAGCTGACATTTTAAAAGAATGTGAAGATGCAATTGAAATGTCTTATATATATAATACACTTGAATTACTTACGTTTCCCGTTTGATTTTTATTAAAAAAACTTTCACTTTCGGAGTAAACTTGTATAAATGCTAAAATAAATAACAATAATCAATGTGCAAATATCACTTGCCGATATTCAAAAACGGACTAAATGGCTGCGTTCCGCAGAAAAAATTGCTCCGCTACGTAGCGAACATCTACGATTGGAGTATTCTTTTATATATATCAAAGATCTGAAAGAATACTCCAATCGTCTAAACCAAAAGCTAAAGACCGGTTTATGATGATCGTAATCCGTTAACTTATGCCGGAACCGTAAAAATTGACCAATCACAGTCAAATATTCTTCTATAATTCGACTATGATTGGTCAATTTTTTACGGTTCTGACATAAGTTAATGAATTAAGGCCATCATAAACTGACCTTAAGTCGGCTGATTTCTAAACATAAGCTGAATCTCCGAATTAGGAACCATCTTTACTTTGATTTTTATAAGCTGGCCATACACTTTCCGTAACAGTAAGGCCCGATCTACAATAGATGGAGTAAGGAGTAAAAGTAGGAGTAAAAAATAAACAGTAAGCAAATTGACCAATTCCATTCTCACGTTTAAAAAATAATCGATTGTGATTGGTTTGTTTACTTACTGCTTATTTCTTACTCCTACTCCTACTTCTTCTATTGTAGATCGGGCCTAAGCCCGTATCAGACTAGCGACTGCACAGATCGACCTGACTGCCGACTACGACTGCCGACTCTCAATGGACTAATCACAGTGAGGCGCGACTCGGCGCTTCACTGTGATTAGTCCATTGAGAGTCGGCGGTCGTAGTCGGCAGTCGGGTCGGCCTGTGCAGTCGGCAGTCTGATACGAGCTTAACCGTAAGACGTAACGTAAGAATTGACCAATCATGTTGAGAATCGTCGAATTGTAAAGTCGTCATTTTTGTGAATACTCGATCGTAATTGGTAAATTCTTACGTTACGTCTTACGGTTACTGTTCGGAAAGTGTGTGTGGCTAGCTTTAATAATAAGTCGATAAGTGAATGCTAATAAATGAGAAAAAAATATATATATATTTTATAACTTAAACTTTCGTTCATAAACTTAAGGACCATGGCACACAGAAAAACTTAAGCAGTAAGACGTACACAGTAAGCACACTGACCAATCACAATCGTTGATTCTTAGACCGTAAAAAAAATCAGCGACTGTGATTGGTCAATTTGCTTACTGCATACGTTTTACTGCTTAAAGCTGGTGGCACATAGAAAAACTTAAGCAGTAAGATGTAAACAGTAAGCGAATCAGCCAATCACAGTCGTTGATTTTTGGACCGTAAGAAGAATCAACGACTGTGATTGGTCAATTTGCTTACTGCTTATGTCTTACTGCTTAAGTTTTTCTGTGTGCCACGACCCTAAGTTTTTCATGTGTGGCATGGCCTTAAGTCATTGCCATTCAGTGATCACTACTTTTCATATTATCTCTAACTTTTAATTTGGATTGTATTACATTCTCCCCATTATCGACTATACTATGAACCAGACAAGGATAAGAGAGGAAACAAGAAATCTCTCTCTCATCCCGTACGCCTCAAGAGGCAGCACGCGTTCCAGATAGTATATATTTCAGTGCTAGTGGCTGCTTTCATGCTTCTCTCTGCAGATAGGCTTTCTGCAAGGAGGCTTGGATGGGCCGAGTAAAATTTCGCGCTATTTTAATTTCCGGGATATTCAAAAATATTGAGATACCGTGAGAGGGTATGAGAAGAGTCGCAGTGTGGCAGCACTAAACCAAGAATTCGTTCGTATCTAGTACTGCGGAAAATTTTCTTCGCGACAGGAGGCCTCTGGGGATGCATAAAATGACGTAGAAGATACAATATCCAACAGCAGGCTGTACATCACTCTACGTGTGTACAGAAGGTTCCTGTCGCAGAAAAAATCTCCCGTACTCGCAGCATTCATATCCCGCCATTATGTCAAATGACTGTTGTGCACGCGTCATCTTCGCGAGTGCTGAAAATTTAATGTGTTTCTCGCGATAGAATATCGTTAAGTAATGTCCGAAAGTATGTCGTAAAACAAGCCGCGACCTTGATGTGACCGAAAATATCTCGTGCGTGCGAATCGTCGAAAATGTCGATAGTAAGTTTCGTGAGTTCGTGTGATAAATATCGTTCGATAGTCACTGTAAACAATATTACGCGGAACATATTTTGGTATGGCTTCGGAAGTGTCTTGTTATGGCGTTATTATAGTGATTAGAAATTTGAGTTGCCTTTCACGTTGCCTTTTACCCGCCAACAGAGTCTCGCACGTAAATTATTGTTGGCGATACAGGTAAGATTTGTGTGTTTGTCTCTATTCTTTAGCAGAGTATTGTTAAGAAGATGAAAGTATCTCGCAAAAAGGATCGTTGGGAGGACCAATTAAAGTTTCGCGCAATTTCAAATTTTGCGGGATTGAGATATTGAGATATTTACGAGTCAGTTACGGAAAAAGCCGTAGTGTGGCAGCACTTGTCCGCAAGTCATTCGACTCTGCCATTTCGGAAAGTGATCTTCGCGCGTGAGTTATTGTCGGGAAAGTCGGAAATGTTTTTTGCGATCTTCGCGACAGAATATCGTCGGGTAATCGCCGAAAGTATTTCGTGAATGTTCCGTGCTTTTATCGCGATGAGATATCGTTAGGTCGCTGTCTAAGTAAATATGTCACATTACTGCGTCGGAGTGCCGAATAAAATATCGCGCGTAAAATCCGTTATATCATGATCCGTTATATAGATGTTACATCGTAATTGAATTTTTTAGCCTGTCCTCGATCCGCCGAAAGAGAGAATTTCGTGTGCAACTGATTGTCGGAATTAACAAGAGAAATGCTATACGTTTGCCTGAGACGTCAGTTTGAAGTTCAAATCATTGCGCTGTACGTTTTCGAGTCGCCGGAGGAAAACAGGCGTAAGTAATAAATTTCAAGTTGAGATTTTAATAACGTGTCTGATATTTACATGCCAATTTTTATGTTGCATTTGATCAATTTATTTGAAATGTTGAAGGAAGAGCACATTATCTAAAACTAACAATTCGCATAAAAACATTTATATATGAAAAATATGAAAAGTATTGTTACATTTTCTATAAACTTGAACTAAATATCGAAAAATTCTTGTATAGTGTACACAGAAAAAAAAGACATTCTTATTTGGAAAATATCTTTATTTTTGACATATTAATTTTCAAATGAGATCACAGTGTTAAATGTGTTACTTGCAAGAATATATTTTATATGATTCAACGAAGAAAGATCTATGTTCCTATTATTTAAAAATAATTTTTATTAATGAAAAACTCGAGGTATTGGATTAAGAAAAGGATTTTTTAAATGTTGGAAGAAAATATCATTATCATAAAAATATTTAAATAAAATACGTAATAATATTTAAATAAAATTATAAGAAACATTGAAATTCAAAACTTTCAAATTTTTCTAGCAATGTTATATATTGTTCCTTATATATGAAACGATGATTGTTAATTTCAGTATATTAGTTTTAAATAGATGGAGAAACCTATTTTATAACACATTCAAAAATTTCAATAATGTTATAACTTTATTTGAATATTATAATAGTCTTAAAAGAAATATAATGATTATTTTTATCGTAATGATATCTTCTTCTGCGAAACTTAAAAAAGCATTAAATCCTCAATTAAATATTTTATGCTTAACATTAATGAAAATTATATTTGAATAATAAGAACACACAGTTTTTTCTGCGTTGAATCTTATAAAATATATTTTTACAAATAATTAATTTTTGTTTAACGCTCACATACAATTTCAATTAATGATTAATATATAAAAAATAAAGATATTATCCAAACAAAAGAATGTCCTTTTTTCCGTGATAACTATCGAAATCTATATGTGTGCACTAAAAAGAAAAATCTCTAAAAAATAAAAAAGTATTTATTCGATAGGTATTAATAACATTTATTTCAAATTGGTTTACTTAAAATTTACTTACTCTATTCAATAGTGGAACGAACATAATCATAAATTATAAGGTATATAGGAATTCCTAAAAGGATTTGTAAGGCAGTAACGTCTTAGCGAAACGTTATAATAGTGAATAATTTTAATAACGATGAAAATTATGTACATATTTACAGGTATGTAAACACTTACTTGTAATATGACACGTATTAATAGTAGGTGTGTGCGAGCTGAGGAACTCTGTAGCAAACGGACCTGGGAGTCATTGAGGCAAAAGGGTAAACTTGTGTAACCTCTTTTGCCTCTCTCCACTCATTCAACTTGGCACTTCATCGGCTATTCTGTTGCTGCAGTAGAAACAATATTGTACCGCCACAACATTTAAGTGCATACGATCCATTTGATATAGTCTCTAGTATGAGATAGATGAGGAAAATGTCTCTCACGAGCTCGTCTGTTTACTTCAAAATTACTCAGCTTGACATCGCGAATAACTCGAGTTTCGGGTCGAATTAGGTCGAGCGAAAATTCGGAAAGTTCAGCACGCGATACAAGTGCGCGTTCGTATCTGAAATTTCGAGACTCGGTCTCGGAGGAGAGTATCTACTCAACGCCACTCGACCCGATATTTTCGGGCAACCGCACACCGTTAATTAAGGGCCTTACCGTAATATTTCGTAATGAATCGCGTCTGGCTTCTAACTCGATGGGTAACAACGCGACTGTTGAATTCGCGCTTTACTAACGCTCGGGATCGCCATGCAAAATATTTCGTCTGAGTCTACATACGAAAAATATATCGGAAGGATCTATTCTTGAGCGTATATCGAGATGCTGTGTGCTTACACGTTCGTACCGATAAATAATAGACACGGCTGTGCTGCGGACTCGCGCTTCAATCCCGAAAAGAGCGCGGGGGACTTTGACTCACTCATCTCTTCTGCCGTGAAATGTATTTCGCGAAATGAGATTATAACAGAGAGCTTCCCGTGGTATCGTAAAGCCAGAAACGGAGATCACGCTTTTATGCTCGTCTTACGTCGTTCGGGAACTCGTACAAAAATCCATGAAAAACAGATTTACTAAAAAAAGGAGGGAGGTATACTTCAGAGAAAACCGATGTTCTTTCCTCCCTTCTCTTTATACTTATGATAGAACGTATCTCTGCTTTATACTTTACGACAAGGAAGTTATAAAAGTATCTTTATCGAGACGGGCCATCAACAATCTCTTATCTCTCTCTCGCTTCTGTTATTCAACCGACAAATAAGCTCCGCCGGATTTATCTTAGTGGAGATTCTGAGAGAGAAAGGGAGAGAGGCAGAGAAATATGTTAGAGAAATCCGTCCGTTTAAATGGAAAAGCACACGGAAAAGCAGGGTGTTCGCGCTTCTCTCGCATCGAGGTCACTCCTCGATTTTGGACGTATTTTTAGAGCTCCGCCGCCGCTCTTTCCGGGGTAACCCGCGCGTCGTCAGGCGTCAAAAAGTCGTGAGGGAAACCTCTTTCTTCTCAGATATGTGTCGATTTTCCTACGAGCGAGCGAGCGAGCGACGGATTTGTCCTACCTCACAAGGGAAGTACACCATTTGTCGCGTCGCCGCGAATGAAATTCCGCCTGGAATTTCCGCCTGGTTCGCGACCGCGTGTTTTCCGCGCTGGAAAAACGTCACCGGAAGCACACGTCGCGTGTTCCGTTTCCCGTCCAAAAGAGGGATATCGTATCGAGCAATGACACACTAATGTCACGAATGAAAAAAGTGCGCACGCGTCCTCTATATCGCGAGATTTTCACATCGAAATACTTTCGCATCATGGCCTTTGATCACGTAATATGAGTTTCAATCACATAATAACAATCTTTTTTCTTAGTCTTTTTTTCATCCATTTTCATATAAGGCAATAATACACACACATATAGATACACACACACACACACACACAGCATCATATGGGTATAGAATACGGAAACGGTGCTCAGTTTTCAGCTCAAAATATATCACGGCGTGCTCGAAATACACCGGACGGCGTGTAATTGCATATCGATCGCGTCGATGGTTGATAACGCGCAGATTGCCGATGGTGATTTTCCGGTCTTTGTGCTACTTTCACATACTTTCACATATTTTCATACTTGCACATGTGGATCTTTCTCTTTTTTTTTCGCGATTAGGGCTTAGCTTGTTAGGCGGAAGAGGTACGATAAAACTATCTCGAATCGATGTGGTGACGGATAAAATGACCTTAATAGTGTTCGCCAGGTAGCCTTATGCCGCAATGCACTAAGCGGGTAAAACTCTATCCCGAGTTATTATCCAATAAAGTTAGCGGGAAGCACGTTATCGACTATACAGGGTGACCTATCGGTCGTTAGATAAAATTTCAACAATGTTCCTCTCTCTTCTCTTTCTCTCTCTCTCTCTCTCTCTCTCTCTCTCTCTCTCTCTCTCTCTCTCTC
>NW_022639598.1:619154-622268 GCF_010583005.1 Odontomachus brunneus
TCTCTCTCTCTCTCTCTCTCTCTCTCTCTCTCTCTCTCTCTCTCTCTCTCTCTCTCTCTCTCTCTGTAAAGAAATACTGAGCCAAAATTTGTCCAAGAATCTATCTAAGGTCTTACTTACGGGACGCTTTACATACTCTGTAACAGAAAGTACAATAGTATTATCTTTAAAGAATCAGACTTCTCTCTTTCAAAGTCCCTCGATTCACAACGATAATTTAATTCTACAAATTTTACATAAAACGTCTCGCGCAATTCGCAGCCACAATTTTAACGTGTGGATTCTTTAAATAATCGCAAAATTGCCTCTTTGTTAGCAAAAATAGCTGGAGCAACCATCATAACAATTTTGAAATTTTCAATATTTTATATTCTCGCACGTGATAAATTACAAATTGGAGCTCTATAAAAGCAAAATTCATATGAAATTAATCGAAAAGCATACATAATTTCGCTAATCATTTTGAAACTCAGTTCGCGAAGAGTTCTTTTACAAAATTATTCATAACGCGAAAAGCATGGATATATCTCGACATTTTCGTTCAGGAAAAATCTACCCCCGGATTAATTGCGAATCCGCTATCTAAATTAAGATTGCGAGCTCGCGAGACATCCAATATATCCGACACGAGTTCCTTCGAGTATCGACATCGTGTTGTCCGGGGCGCGCGCTACTGTCATGATAACATCTGGTGTAGTTCCCTTGTGTCAGTGTGTAATGAGGAAAAACACCGATTGAAACGGCGCCTATCGATATTGCCCGATGTGGCACGGAATTACGCGCGTTATTGTTAATTACGGCGACGCGATGCGGACAAGCCTAAGTGGAAGTCCGTGTTCCTCGTAGGCTTGTAGGCGCGCGCGCGCGAGCGCAGCGATTTCGATATCGATCGAAAATACGATAGCAATTCCGCACGCGTGACATATACCCGATATGAGATTACGCTATATGCCTTACAATTAGTCAGAAGAGGGACGACAGCGACCCGATTAAGCGTTTCACGATGGTATCGAGTGGAGCAACTCAACCGCGTTGCGACACGAGAGAGCAACCTGTGATCTACCGTGCGATCATTTTGTTATAACGAAAGGGTCATTATATAAAAGACACTCGTGCGCGAGCCGGTTGTTGTGTTGCACGATATATTGCATATACGCGATATTTTACTGACGCCTTCCTGTTCCGATTTGAGCATTTCTGACTGTGTCGTACGTTCAAAAACATATTCGTCGCGCCATCGTGACTTAAGATGGAAATCTCGCGATTTGGCAGACGCACTTGCAGTTTGTTCGCAATTGTGATTTGCTTTTCTTCTTCGAAATTATCCTCAATAACGTATTTTATTGGTAATTGCTTTAACCCTTTCGGGACTATTTTATGTATGATGGTTGGGACAGTGGTCCCCAAAGGGTTAAAGCAAATTCATCGCAAATTTTAGAACTTATTATCATGTACTCAGAAAGAAAAGAATTTATTCTCTTTACAAGTATATTATAAAGCTTGAAGGAAAAACGGTTCGATTTTATGTGATAAGTAGAGTTTTGTTTTAATTTAATATTCTTGAAGATACTAAAACTTACTGGAATTCAGAATGCAGTTTGCTACAAATTTGATGCTCATGTGACGGGCTCGTCATAGATTCGCGGATATGTATACTTATGAAATATTTGAAACACGTAATATTTGCATATGATATAGACTTTTGTTCTGCGTATATAGAAAGTCGCACGTATGATCATGCGACAAATAATATGGGTTATATGAAATTAAATGAAGCGATAAAGAGGTAATTTTCGAACTTCAACACGATGTACTGTGCAAAAATCGGCACTGGAAGTTATCGGTGATTCCGAATGTACAGGAAGCTGCATGATAATAGCGTTTGATAAAGGATCTCGTCGTATAAATATCTTCTTTTAGACATTCTTCGTCGTTTAGATAAAGGATACATTGGTAAATCACTCGAAGAGAATATTGTTATTTCTCATGAAGTGTTAGGCTTCGTCTACATTATGCGGAGTAAGCTTAGAGTAAGAAATAAAAATAATTGATTTCGTTTTTGTTTATACTCCAGTTCCCTTACGCCGAAAGTTTTTCTGTTAAATAAATATTACCGATTGTAAGAGAGCTAAAGTTTAGATATATACACGGAGAAAAATAATTTGCTGGCAAATTATTTTTGCCCAGCAAAATCTGCTGGTCTAGCAAAATCTTTTCGTTATTATATGGAAAGCAAAAAGATTTACTAATCACTATTTGCTGGATATAATTTGCTGAATCTACAAATTATTTTGCTATAAGAACCATGATGGATTTATATAAGCAGTTGCAGTTTTGCTCCGATAGCAAATAAATTTGCTAAGGATATATTATTTTGCATCAATAGCAAATTAACGTGATTCTTAGGACAAATACACTCAACACATTTTTTCTATCCTGGCAACGAAAGTACTTTTGCTCTGATAACGAATAATTTGTAAAATTAGTTACGTTAACTAAATTTTTTTTATGTCACTACGAATATGCAGTAGTAAAGATTTCGCTAAAAGAGCAAAATTATTTTTCTCCGTGTATATGAGTGAAATAAATTAGTTTTATTTCTTATTTTTTTAACATTTTTTAGTTTTACTTATCAGTTTTGGTTTTTTGTTTTATTTCCTACTCTTTTCATATACTAAACTTTTCATACACTAAACTTCACGTATTGTAGACGAAGCTTTAGGCTAACCTATATGACGACGAAAGTAAGCAGCACGCGTCGCTTCCTTAACGACATTCGAAAAAGCTATCTTTACCGACCGCGATACGCTAGAAATTAAAGACGGGTGGGAATACTCGCAGGATAACGCGAAACGATGATAAAAACGGAAACGAGGGAATCAAACGCTATTATTGCCTTCCGCAAAAAATAGACACAAATCTAGGTGAATCAGAACGAATCGATTTCCACGAAATCGAACAAATTCCCGTGAAACTTTTCCGATTTGTTCGAATTCTTCGCCGCAACTCGTACAAACAACTCGTTCGTTGTCTACGTGTGAAAAGAAATAATTCGCGACCGCCGTCGACTTAAAAAACGCCGCTTTGTACGAAGTTATGGTAAAAGTGAGGGGG
>NW_022639598.1:622435-638897 GCF_010583005.1 Odontomachus brunneus
GGGGGGGGGGGAGGGATCGCCGAGTAGAGAAAGGAGGGAATGGGCAGTACAGCTGGCGATGCTGAGAACGCGCGTCTTCACGGGGAGAGAAAAGGAGATCATCGTCCACCCGCGAAGAGATCATCATCCGGCGGTCGCGTCGGATAGGACCGCGGGATAAGTAAATAATATGTCACGAAAATAGAAAACTGTTTGTAAAAACCGTAGTAAGAACAACATCGACGTATCTCGAAAGCGTTACAAAGACGGCTCCGGCCGTCTTCCTGACGATGATGTTCCTCGCTAGGGAGAGCTTTCCGACATGAAAATTTATCCCATGTTCCTGATCAGGTTGATCCCAGTCAATCAACTGATTTGCATAAAATATATTGAGAGAAAGAAAATGGTCCATCTAACTAAAATTATGATTATTTTTAGCCCCAACCATATCTTTTGGTTGTTCTAACACGAAAATGGTAGTGGTAATATATATATAAGATTATTATTTCTACGAACATCATAGTAAAATTTAATAGAGAATTAGTTTTCTTGACCATAATTCATAATAATTATTTTTCCATTATAGTTACAAATATCGAGTATTTGTTTTCATTATGATATTGTCCTGATAAATTATGTAACGCAGCGTGGCAACCAGAACCTTATTGATCATGAAGATTATTAATAACTGAAACCTTATTGATAATTAAGAGACCCAATAATATTATTTCGTACTAGGTAACTGCAGAAACTAGACCATTGCACCGGGAGAGGACATTTGAGAATTTATTTGTGGAATATAAAGTTCGTTTTTGTGAGGTAAAATTTATATTTTTGTGAATAAACTTAACATCCCACGAATAAATTTGCTACTATTTTTCTCTCAGTGTGATTAAGGTCAGTCAGGATCGTGGTGTAAATTTCTAGCCGGTTTCGGACGATTTAAACGAACGATGCGCAGGAGGTCGGATCGACTTTATTACCTGATTGTGCGATCTGTCGATCTCGTCCGACCCGCGCACGCACGAGAATACACATTTAGTGCCTCTAGGGCGCGCGTGTGAGACTTTGGCCGTGCGCCGGCGACGCGTAAACGGACGTACACTTAATATATGCGTATCGGTATGGCGTTATTTATGCGGTTACGCGGATTAAGTGTTTAGTAGATAGGGTGAAACTGATCCTAACGTTTAGTACGATTAGGAAGCAACGTGAGAAAATGAAAACAAGAGCGTCGCCCGTCGTTATTATCGCGCGACGGCGATCGTTGTGATCAGGGCGACGAGGACGGCGACGACCACGACGACGAGCTGACTTGTCCGTTGGACTGCGGCTTCTGCAGATCCTGAAACATTAATAACGAATGCACTTAGCTTCTTCTTATTTCCCCCGTTGCTTTGACGCGAGTCGCTTTCGTTCGCGAATACGCGAGAGTGTCCGGATTCGGACGGCAACTCCGAGCACTTTCTTTCCCGATGCTGAAAAATGAGATCGCCTTGCTCGTTAATATTTCAAGAGTAAATTGAAGATCAAGCAAATCTTTCTCCTTTTTCGCCTTGGCGTCGTATGTATTATGTATATATGTATATCGGGGCGAAATGTCTGGGGAAGTCTCGTAGTCTGTGCGGCAGATACAGTCGTCGGCGATACACTCGCCATTATAGCCCGAGCCGGCTATAGGCTGAGGAGAGACTCGCGGAGGATTTGCTAGCGAATTTGCGATGTGCATCCCTTTAAACGGCTAATTCGGACGCCGAACTATATCCCGCGTATTCATTTCGGTGCCCCGAGCCTTGTTCTTGCCGTAATTTAGTCGGGATTTGAATACAGTGTGGCTGTAATTAATCAGTTTTTATTGCGGGACCCGGGACGATAGCACTATCGCGGATTAAAGCATCGAGTAATTAGTTCCCGTTGTGATTAATGCCGAATGTACGCTCACGGGGATTCGTTTTAATACTTAGGGGCTTTATCCTCATACTCCGGGAGCCGTGGAGGGGGGAGGAGGTGGACAACGAGAGGGAGGCAATACTCCTCATTACTCGACCGGCTTGAGCTTTCCGGGGGAAGCGAATTTTCGCCGGGCGTATAACGCGACGAATAACGACGATTTTCGGAATGCCGACGCGAAACAAATGCAAATATTCGCGCGAACGGTGACTCGTGTTTGAATATCCACCATTGGAAAGCATACCGAAAATATGCGTATTTACAATCGGTTTAGATCGGCGAAATATGTTGGCGGCGTAAAGCGAAAATTACTTTAATACGGTCGCGTACACACATCCGTGCGCGCGTACACACGCATACATACATACATTACATATACATGTGAGAGCGAGCGCACACGCCGCTGCGAAATTACCCGCCGATAACTTCCGGCCGGTGCAAGCTCGCAAAAAATTGGCGAGAAGCGCAACGGGACGCGCAGGAAGGGAGAAAGGAATAAACGAAATACACATCATAATATTTTATTATCTCGGCAATCTCCCGATTGCTCCCGCTCTACGGTATATCAAATCCGACAGCGGATTAATCTGGCGCGAGAACGCGAAGTATTATAATCGGAATTTATAACTACGCGCGAACGTGGGCGCGAGCGAACGAGAACGAACAAGCGAGCGAGTGGCTGACTTAAGTGAATTTTTCATCGGCCCCGCTTGAAATCGGTAATACGCGATTACGGAACCGCATATTCCCCCGACAGAAAACGTGCGTGTCGCCGCACTAGCGACAGGTAACCGCGCGCCAGAGAGGAGAATCTAAATCGCGAGCGCGCGCGATCGCGTTATGAAAACTTGGCGAGATATATGGAGTTACGCGGAAAATGGAGTGAGGGAGTGGCAGAGAGAGAGAGAGAGAGAGAGAGAGAGAGAGAGAGAGAGAGAGAAAAGAGAGGAGAAGATAACTTTCCGGCTGAACGTGGAAAGCTCTCGACACGCTCTCGACTCGCTGCGGGAATTAACCGCCCGATACACTCGCAGGAGACGGATCTTCTCTTCAGAAGAGAATTCCGTTAACTTATCAATAACGAGTGTCGTTACGACTGCGCCTCGATTATTCGTATCACGCGTAACTTGGGTCACGAAGTTCAATTCCGCATCGCGGGGTAGGATCGATCGGCACGTTGCGCAATTGGCAGGCGGGTATACGGGCAAACGAGCAAAATAAGAAAGTAAGGGAGTAGATCGTAGCTTACCGTTCGTCAAGTCCTCGCGAGTGTGACTCTGCGCCCGGGTCTCGCGGCTCTCCATCATGGGCGTCTTCAGAATGCTCTCGTCGCCTTCCACGCTCTCCTCGTTGCTCTGCAGATAGACCGTGGCTATTGTGGCCAAGCACTTTAGCTTCATGTCGCCCCGCCTGAAGTGCTTGTTCGCGACGCGGAACTCTAGACCGAGCGCCGCGGTCTGCAAACCGTTCTCGTCGACTGCGATAAGGTGGGGCCCTATCAGGTAGTTGCTGTCGGCCTGAAAGCGTCGGCGACGGCGAACCTCGTAAAAAGCGTTGCTAACGGAACCGGGACAATTCGCGTCGCGATAATGAGTGGCGGCGAGGGACGCGGTGAGAGAGCGAGCAGAATGGATGAATGGGTGGAATGGGTGAATGGGTGAAAGGGATGCGAGCAATTAGGTAGATTTTTAGTCGGGATGCAGATCCGACACGGATTACGCATCGACGACTCCAATTTGGCGAGGCGCGCGTGCGCGATTCCTCGTAGGACGCGATTCGAAAATAATTAAGGACGACGGATCGCCGCTTCTCGATCCCGAATGCAAATTTTTCGCCGAGCCAATTACGCGAGATTGCATTATAAGCACCGGAGCAAGATTCTAATTATTGCGCGATAACGATAATAACATTCATCAGCGGCGCTGTGAGAAGAGATAAAATTATTCTAAAGTTAATCTGTAATTTGGTTAAACTTTGCGTCGGGGCGGAAAATTTCGCCGGGATGTAACGCGCTAACGAATTTTTCAAAGGAGAGAAAAAAATAGAAACCAGAGAGAGAGAGAGAGAGAGAGAGAGACTTCCGTGAACATTAATTTTATACAAATGGGATCGGGAGAGTAAATGAAAAATACATAAATGTCGAGAGCTGATTTAAAATCGACACTCGATATTGACATGAGACGACCGACCATTTGCCTATAATTGGCGCGCTCGGGAATATACGCGTGTTTATCGTCGAACTGTATATTTTAGCAAAACAATTTTTAAATTAGGACATTACGGTGAAGTATTTTTCGAAATTAACGCGGATGGACACACGCCGACGCGCTCGCGTCTTTGTAATGAAAACAGAGCGGAGCGAAGCTCTGATTTATTTAGCAAATTGCGTATACCGCAACACTCCGGTTGCGCTTTCTCTTTCGCCCCCCTCTCTCTCTCTCTCTCTCTCTCTCTCTCTCTCTCTCTTCCTTTCTCTCGGCCCGACAAAATACTACACATTTCATCGCGCTGCCTCGCCGGCGAAAAGTTTAGCGGAGCGTGAAACAAAGGTTGCAATTATTTCGCCGACGGTTTAAGTGTCTCACTTACTGGCTCGTCGTTGATGAACCAGGACAACAGCGCAGCTGGTTTAGAAGGTGCCGACGTGCAGTCCATGTGAACGATATCGCCCACCTGATACTTGGAACGGCCACCGGTTATCTGCGGTCCTTCGTTAGGTAGAACTGAAACGTTGCCATGACCCTTTCTAGTGCTATTGTCGTTCTCTCGGATTAGATCCCTCTTATCTTACCGCGCGCATTTACCGCACGTATTCATTTATCCGGTTTTACCTCCTCGCGAATTTTACTGAAATAACCGTCGCGTTGACCGCCCGTGTCAGGGAAAAAGTTAACCTTCTCTTTATTTACACTCTCTATTGTATCCTCTTTTCTCACTGGATTTCGACTTGCGCGCTTATCGGTTTTAACTTTCGTTCACACGCTATTACGACGTTCAAAAGTTAGTACAAATAAATAAATTCATACAAAAGGATTGCTTTTTTCCGCGGTGTGGTTTTACGGTGCAGTAGCGGCATAACGATACGTGCGCTCTCTTATTTTGCGAAATAATACTCACCGACCACGATCATGTCCGCGTGATCAGAGACGGTCTGAAAGGAGGGAGCCTCGGCCGACACCTCGCATCGATACCTTCCTGAGCTCGTGAGATTCACGTTGTTCAGGACGACCGAACTCTTGGTGGAATCGTGTGTCTGAATGCAAATTCGTGATTACAAGCTGCTGCCCGATCGAGGCAGAGTCTGCGCGGTGCTCGGTGGCGTACCAATGTTCTCCGATTTCTATCAGATTCGATCGGAAACCTCTTTGCCGTGAGAGAAGCGCATTGCGTCTTCAAGCTCTCGCCGTTCGAGCATCGCGCGCGGCTCCACTCGTCGTTAATACCTAAAGATTTATGAAACGGATCTCGCTAGGGACGTTTAAATTTAAAATAAGAGATATACTCTTCCTCATCCGTTCTCTCCGATAACATTTAATATTCCAACAACTATCATTGGATAGGTCAAGTTGGTGCCATAACTTTAAAATTCGATAGTTCTGATTAGAGTTGTAGCTTCCTTTTAAAAAGTATTGCTTTTATATTCATGAGAAAAGAGAGTTACGGCGATTAACAGTATCGCAACAACAATTAAAAATGAGATGCTAATTTTATACCCAACATCAACTTCAGTCACGATCGCATAGTTCTGAGCGGATTATTTGATATCTTTTGACGAGAGTACTAGAGTTCCTGATGAATGAAAAAAGAACAAATCTCCAGAATTGTTTGAAAATTTATTATCAAAAATTATACAATTGACATAAATCAGATATTTGAAATAACTTTTAGTTAATGATAAGATCATCTCCGATCATTACAGTTTCTTGTAGAATTCTTAGAATATTATCCAAAACTACTGTCAGAACTCCGGAAACCCTCAATTTCAAGCTGGAACTTGGACAAATCTCAGTCGATTGACATTCAAGGTTGAATAACTTCTAAACGGTTGGTCGGATCGCTTTCGACTATATAATTTCTTTTAGAACTTTTAGAATATGCAAAACTACCGTGAGAGTTCCAGGAGTATTGATCGATCCGGAACATGTTCTTTATGAACATAAAAGTGCTCCTGTACTCTTCAAAAGGAAGCTGGAACTCCAATCAGAACTATCGAATTTTGAAGTCGGGGTGTGCTAACACACTTCACATATCTCAACTAATCTCTATATAATTGCCCTTTACTCGATTCTTTCTTTTTTCCCTTCTAGGAAAATTATTTTTCTGGAAAGAGCCAAAAGAAATCACTCTGATCGGTGTCTGCGTGAGAGAAATTTATTAGATAATTAAGATGAATGGCCGAATTTTATGTGTCGCGT
This sequence comes from Odontomachus brunneus, assembly GCF_010583005.1. Classification (NCBI taxonomy): domain Eukaryota; kingdom Metazoa; phylum Arthropoda; class Insecta; order Hymenoptera; family Formicidae; genus Odontomachus; species Odontomachus brunneus. The sequence goes on from NW_022639598.1 coordinate 628,780, forward strand.
CCGCCTTGGATAACCGATCCCCCTCGCTGTCGCGGGAGCGAAAGGTCGCGATATTTCCGCGTCGTTCCAAGCGTCCCTCAGCAAGTCCTCGCAAGTCGCACTCACGTTCACGTTCACACCGGGCACCGGGAACGTCAGCACTGTGGGCGCGTCGCTCGGCACATAGCGATAAAATTCGTGGCCGTCCTTGTACCACTTCACCGAGTACAATAGCTCATTGTCCAGGTTGAAGTTGCACTGCATGCGCACCGTCTCATTCAGCACGACGTGCTCTGGTATCTGCAGGGATGTCATGCGTAGGGCGACGATGCCTGTAAAAGATTTCGGATCGCGGTGTTAGACGGTGAGTCACCTGCGCTGCACGAAAATAGGCCCTGCGGAATTCCTACCCCCTGCAGCTGCAGTTACAGCTGTACAGCGAGGGGAGGAGGGCCGAAATATGGTCGAGTACAAGATTAATTTCTTACAATCCAATGACAGCGAAATGATTAGCCTTTTAGTTAACAAGTAACACTACCCAAGTGTCACACGCCGATCTTCTTGAAACTTTGCACACATGTAGTACATCGAAAAACAGTAGACATGTATTTTTTTATTTTGGCTAACAAGGCATTTTAAGGTTAGGAAACGCATTCGAAAATTTAACAATCCTGTGCTATCTTGTACAGATTCTGCTACAATAATTATTGAAATATTAATGACAGAAATTGATCAATTAATGCGTGCGATATAATTGGACGAAATTTACAAGATTAATTTCTTACAGTCCAATGACAGCGAAACGATTAGCCTTTTAGCTAACAAGTAACACTACCCAAGTGTCACACGCCGATCTTCTTGAAACTTTGCACACATGTAGTACATCGAAAAACAGTAGACATGTATTTTTTTATTTTGGCTAACAAGGCATTTTAAGGTTAGGAAACGCATTCGAAAATTTAACACTCTATACCATGATAACTAATGCTGCTCCTGAGCGTCATTCTTTTACAGCTTTTACGACATTACTCTATTATAATTTCATTGTTTGAATGTTTCTGAAGTCGCTAATTATGATTTTGACATCAGTTTTGTGAGATTCAAAATGGCGGATCGAAATCGCAGACATTTCAAAGACTTTATTCAAAGTCAGTTTCGAAGAAGTTTGTTAGACCCATAATTACGATTTTGGCATCAGTTATATCAATCTAGAGGTGGCGGATGAAAATATGTAAAAGAATGATGCTCAGGAGTAGCGTTAGTTATCATTGTGCTATAGAGTGTTAAATTTTCGAATGCGTTTTTTAACCTTAAAATGCCAAAATAAAAAAATACGTGTTTAAGTGTTTCGATGTGTGCAAAGTTTCAAGAAGATCGGCGTGTGGTATTTGGGTAGTGTTACTTGTAAGTTCGAACTAGCCACTGAAATTTAGTTGATATTACGAAGTCATTTCTCGGGGAAGAACCGTCACGAGCTTCTCGCTCTAATTGCACACTCCAAGTTGCAATTTCGATCTTCAGTTACACACGCGACAGACGTCACGGTTAGGCAATTAATTTGATGATAATGAGGCGCGTACTGCGACTTACGCCGCCAGTGAGTCACATGTGATTCATTGTAACGCGGGCGGTTCTTTTTTTAATCATACACATATGATTCATGCCTTTCGTGCACGCTTAAATGTATACATATATAATAACAGCGGTGTACCATCGAACTGGAACCACTCATGTCATTTGATAGTTTCGAGGCAGATGTTGTGTGTTATATTATCGGAAATTCGTCTTCGCATTTCCGAGTCGTGCGAGGTGTGTGACGCGTTGATTATTCCAGTTCGCAGTTAGAAATATACGCAATGATCTCGTTGTTTTACACTTTTCGCGACGACACCTTGTTTTCGCGTTATATCACGCGCTAAATCTCGATTTAGCATCTGCTTTCGTCGTAAAAATATGAGTTATCTTTGTTTTTATTTGTTTCCTCCTTGGAATAAAAATTATGACTTAAGTTCAGCGTTCTCGGTTTGTTCTTTTGTTTCACAAAATTTCTAGCTCACGTTCGCCATATAGCGTCAAATAACACGTCGCTTGTTCCGATGACACACAAAGAAATGACTTCGTAATATCAGCTAAATTTCAGTGGCTAGTTCGAACTTAGTTAAAAGGCTAATCGTTTCGTCATTGGACTATAAGAAATTAATCTTGTAAATTTCGTCCAATTATATCGCACGCATTAATTGATCAATTTTTGTCATTACTATTTCAATAATTACTGTAGGAGAATCTGTACAAGATAGCACAAGATTGTTTTTATTTAATTTATCAAGTTTTATCCGCACGCGAACATCTAAATTCATTCAATTACATACATCCTATGTAATTAATGGATAAAACAATACAAGTTTTATATATCTCTTCACAATTTTTATGTTTTTTCTTATTAATGGAAATATATACAGAATGTTTGACACAACGCGTACGCTTAAATAGCTAATAAATTTAGCTCCAGGGCACTGAGAGAAAAAGTATCAGAAAAATATAAAATATTAATTCAGGGTGTGGATATTAGTAACATATTTACTTAAATTTAAGTTATTTTATTTAATCTTATATAATAGAATATTCTATTTAATATTTCTTTATTTAAACATTTAATATTTCTTTATTTAAATGAAGTGAACAATTGCTTTAATGAAAAGCTAAGTTCTTAAGAAGATGTATATTTTTTGTCAAAAATATTTTATATTAATATAAGTAAATATATACTAGCGCTTGTGTGCGAATAGAACTTGTCAACTTGAGTAAAACAGTCCTCTCTGTCATTTTGTAGATAATTATTCTTTCACGCTGATCCACAATAACAATATTGATCTCGTCACTGTCACGATGTAGGGAATCTGAACAATTCGATGGCGAATGAAAGAAGATGCGTGTTGCTCGCGTTTGCCGTGCTTGAATCGATCACGACGGCCGCTCCAAATGGACGGTGAAATAGCGACATAGACATGTGCGAAAACGCATGTCAAAGAGATTATTTTTATTTCATGTCGCTGCGTCGACTTATTCGCGTATTGTAGCCTTTTAAAATCGCAGCGTCAACATTCGGTCCAAGCGCGGAATCCGCGCCCGCGTGGAATACTGATACGCGCTCTTGCGCCTGCGCGTTGGGTTTCGCGCTATATAATGAGGTGAATGACCGCGCGTGGTCGCAGTGAGTGCGTGCGCTTATCTCAGCCGCGGAGGGGGCAGGGGGAGGGGGTAGGCTTGCCGCGCCGCGCAAGGCACTGGAAGCAATAACAGATTCCGCGTTCCATTCATGCGCCGCGTCGGGACCACAGACTTCTATATACTACTAGACTGCTAACTCCGACTCACAAGTGACACTATCCAAGTGCCACACGCCGATCTTCTTGAAGCTTTGCATACATGTAGTATATCGAAAAACATTAGACACGTATTTTTTTATTTTGGCTAACAAGACATTTTAAGGTTAGAAAACGCATTCGAAAATTTAACTCTATAGCACAATGATAACTAATGCTACTCTTGAGCGTCATTCTTTTACAGCTTTTACGACATTATTCTATTATAATTTCATTGTCTGAATGTTTCTGAAGTCGCTAATTATGATTTTGACATTAGTTTTGCGAGATTCAAAATGACGGACCGAAATCGCAGACGTTTCAAAGACTTTATTCAAAGTCAGTTTCGAAGAAGTTTTTTAGACCCATAATTACGATTACAAACTAATGTTAAAATCATAATTAGCGACTTCAGAAACATTCAGACAATGAAATTATAATAGAGTAATGTCGTAAAAGCTGTAAAAGAATAACGCTGAGGAATAGCGTTAGTTATCATTGTGCTATAGAGTATTAAATTTTCGAATGTGTTTTCTAATCTTAAAATGTCTTGTTAGCCAAAATAAAAAATGCGTGTCTAATGTTTTTCGATGTACTACATGTGTGCAAAGTTTCAAAAAGATCGGCGTGTGGCACTTGGGCAGTGTTACTTGTCAGTACATAACCTCGAAAAATATATACAGAAATCTCGCGCATGCGCCTGCCTAGTGGTTCAACATTCACAATGTAGCATCTCGTTTTAGGCATTATTGCACTCTGATATACAATTGATACATCACTTATTTTTTATTGTACAAATTCACAAATTTTTTACAGTAACGTATTTCACTCTGACGTTTTTCATTCTATACGTACACAAATATTTAAGCAGACGGCATCAGCCATATTACATTTATATCCCCTCTTCTTCTGAAACACCAGTTTCAGGCATGTGCAGATGCCTTTTTTCCCGTGTGTGACATATACTTTTCGGGATCAATTTTATATAGTAATGGAGTTAGCAGTCTAGTAGTTGTATAGAAATCTATGATCGAGACTCACTCGCGACGCGCTGCAGCGATAATGCCGGACGATCTACAATACGCGGATCGATATAATCCTCAATAACTCCGCTTTGTCGCAGTGACTTGAAACAAAGATCATTGGAAAGGGAAAATTATCGCGCTTCTGATGGCTGTGAAATCGTTCTTCCATGAAGCAAGGATCAAGTAGCGCAGTCGTGTGAGTACAAAAAATATCGTTTTTCGTGTTTTCGTTAAAGCGAACATTAAAAACTAACAAGCACTTTTGATTTGGATTTATAATTCAAAGCGGTAATCTCATGTTTTCGGCGGATATAGATATTTTCAAAAGAAATATTTCGAAGTGAGAGAGAGAAAACCAAAATTATATCTTCAATCAGAACTTTCGTAGGGAATTTTTTGTTGTGGAAACTCAAATAGCTAATAAATTTAGCTCCAGGGCACTGAGAGAAAATCAGAAAAATATAAAATATTAATTCGGGGTGTGGATATTAGTAATATATTTACTTAAATTTAAATTCTTTTATTTAATATTATTTATATAATAGAATATGCCATTTAATATTTCTTTATGTAAATAATGTGAATAATTGGTTTAATAAAAAGCTAAGGTCTTAAGAAGATGTATATCTTTTTTGTCAAAAATATTTTATATTAGTATAAATAAATATGTTATTAGTATTCAGATAAATACTTTTTATTTGTTAAATATTTTTTTCTCAGCGCACTAATATTAACTTTCCCCATTTCTATGACACAGCAGCTGCAACCATGTTTTAGTTCCTGCGTATAGTCCTTTTTCCGCGCGTATATCTCCTCAAAAGTTTGTCGGTGCAATTTTTCTAACATCCTGTATACTTAAAAGGATAAGAAAAATAGTATAGTTTGAGCTTTTCTAAGAAAATACTGGGCAAGTGTAGACAGGATGGATTGATTTAATATAACTGGGGTGTTCCCGTCAGATCCGCGATTGCACGTCGAAGAGCTGAAAAGCTCCTGACTTCGATACCGACTCGGAGGAATAATTGATAACCGAAGAACCGCGAGGCGGTCTCACGTGCGTCGCTTTAAAATTGCAACGGGCTTTGAGATGTTGAAATTTTCTCAACAATGCATTCTTCCGCGCTCGTAGTTTCTTCTTTGAGACGTATACGAAGCTTTAAGGGGAATGTTAGAATCGATGACGAATTCCAAAAATGTCGATAACGTAGAGACGATCGTCACTAATACAATCGCTATCCTTTTCGTATTTCTCTTATATATAAATCTTACGTGGATGTATGCTGTTTTGTTTTATCATATATTTATAGCGGAAAATCTAATCACGCCTATATGTATAAGTCTTTTTGCAAATTTCTGATATTTTTAAGCTTCAAGATTAGCGTGTATAAAGATAGGGCAATGTTCTTTGAAAATGTTCTAAGCGGAGTAAACTCGCGCGCGTTCAGTATATATACAAGTTCCAGATCTTTCGTATTAGGCGAATATTTATTTTAACTGGCAGCGTCTGATAGACTAATTTACACTCGAAATGTCAACTTCGAGTTTTTTATCATTTTTGCCATATATTGGACAGTGCTCCAATTTAATCTCGTACCTATTTTTATTGTGTAAATGGTTTGCAATTTTCTACAGCTGATACAACGTAACTTGTGGAAAAAAGCGTCATTACTCTGTAAATAAACATTCCGACTCCAGTGTTCCTTTAAGCGCGCGAATGCCGTTCACAAATGCACATGGCATGACCTAGCCGCGCGATCTTTTTGTCATAAATAAGCGAGATTCAATCGGGCATCTTCGGCGCGCAGCATTTCCAAATATAAGATACTCGTATCTTCGTTGGGGTCGATTTCGTGTGGATGAATTTTAACACGCACTCGAGGAGATTTAATTTCAAAAGCACCGCACGCCCAGGCACAATATCGCGTCGCGGATTCGGAAACCCGTGATAAATCTCGGCTCTTTCGAATTTTCGGCCGGAGGTGAGTCGACCACGAGCTCACCAAGACGCACGCCGGCCAGGAGTCTCTGGATTATACAAACGTGCACACGCGCGGCGTTTGTAACCGCGTTACAAATATCCGAGTGTTCCGCGCTCGTAATTGTGGCCGGCGAGCGCGCCGGCGAAGTAATGAACGCGGCACGGAATCCGCGATACGTAACGCACGTTTGTCAAAATTCTTTCCACGGCACGGAAGGGTGCCCTCTAATCACGCCTGGTGCTTTCGACCACGATACGGCCGGACGCCCGCGGTGCCACTTTATAAACAATGCGCCCACGTCATTAATTAGTCTTTCCTTCTGGCCGCGCGCGAAAGCTGAAACGCGGTGATTACGCTAATCGTGTCAATGTTTGTCGCGTTTAAAATTCCGCTGGTGGTGTCTTAAATTAAGTCCGCTAATGAGTGGCCGGTCGGGATGAGATTGCCGTTTATATCGCGTCCTTATCGGAGCTGTTCGCGCGCGCGTTGCGCACGCGCGCGCGCACGCACGTACGCACGCACGCACGAACGCACGCATTCATTGTCATTGATTCGATAAGCATCGGGGTCACGCAACGCTATCGCGACTGTGCCGGTGGAATCGCCCAAGCCCGAACGTTCCGTGTTATTAGGGGCAATTAATTTTTTCTCTCACGTGTCGTACGACGAAGTTCGTTAGAAACTCGTAATGCGCGTAATGCGTGCGAGAGAAAGAAAGAAAGAGAGAGAGAGAGAGAGAGAGAGAGAGAGAGAGCGGGTTAATCGAGCGAGGCGAATTATCGCGATCGCGCGAATCAATCCGCCTCGTGATCGTTCGTGATTCCGTTAACAACGCCGCGCGTGTTCGCAGCGGTGAGATTCCGGTTACGTCGGTGGCGCATGATACGCGAGAATGCCCTGAGGTATTTTAAAGAAAAAATCAGTAGCGAGGGATGCAAATTTGCGCGGTTAGTCTGTTTCGAATTGTATCTGGAAAAACGTTCTCTTAGACTCGTATTAATAGTCGTTACTTGAAACTTGGTTCAGGTCAGATAATTAGACTTGAATTTAGAGTTAGATGCGAGTTTCCCACCTGAATCGCTATTGTACATTTAATATCGCGTATATGCTATATGGTTCAAATAAAAAGCCCGAATCTAATTCTGAATTCAGATCTGAGGATCTTACGTGAAACAAGTTTCAAGTAACAATTATTAGTGCGAGCTTTAAAGTGAATTGAAGTAAAAATGTTTCCGATTGAATCAGTAAGAGGATTACTTCACCGCGATTAGTGGGCATTTATTGATTTTCAGTGAAAACATTCCCACTTCATTGCGCAGTTTCATTCCTTACTGATTTTGATCAGGAAAAATGAGATTTCGTTATAAAATCTCGAATATACAAATTCGTTATACGCTAAATTCAACTTTCTGCCTTTGCGACAATGAAATTAATTTTCATGTACCTCGCGTGCAATGATACTGTGTTTGCAAAATGCACCAATAATGGAAATAGTTATATTGAGAGAGAGAAGAGATATAAAAAAAAAATAAAAGATATTTATTGGATGGGCATTAATAATACATTTACTTGTACCAATATTTTTACGTTGAGAATAGGTTTTTTTTTTAAACGAGGAAATAGATATTTAAAAATATATCATCGCTTTTCATAAAAGAGCAATGGTTTATTCTATTTAAACACAAAAGAACTGAGATTTAAATAAATATATTTTATTAGTATCATCAATTTTCTCACGCAAGAGCAATGGTTTATTCTATTTAAACACACATACATACATATAAGATTGAAATAGATATATATATTATTACCCACCGAATAAATATTTCTCAGGTTTTATTCTATTAACAGATCCTTTCAACGAGATTGATTGTAGTGCGATATTTTTATGACTAAACAACTGATTATAAATAGCGAACGATGAATACACTGATTGTACTTTAGAGAATGGAGAAATCGCCAGCGGGTCAAAATATCAACATGATCAATTCAATGTTGACATTGAGTTAACGCTAATATACTATTAGTATAGTATTCGTAATGATCTCGGCACATTATACAGAGCGTAGACCGCTCGTGTGCACCAACTTGTAAGTCAAACTGTGTGTACATGTTTTTGTGTATCGTCGCGCGCGTGCTCGATCGCTGAAAGACATCAGTCGATCGTCGAGCAGTTAGCTGGGCTCGTAAAGGTACACTTATTTACGTTCTAAAAATGTCTGTATTAGTTAATGGAATCATTTAATATTTAAAAGCGGAACACATAGTATTGTCGAAATTGTTCGTATCAATACCCACAATTTAACAACATTGAATGCTGCGATGTGATACACCGATACTATATAAAACTTTAATTGATAGAATTATAGATACGGTTTACAGAGAAATGTTATTTGAAATATATATATATTTTTTTTCTATTTCGTTTGATTGGCTCTCTGTTGGTCTGATTGCTGTACAAGCAATTTTTTTATACAGAATTAATTAAGTCATACGTGACTAGATTTAATAGATAGTATCGGTACTAACACCATGATGTTTAACATGTTACTATTTGAATGATCATAGAATAGCTTGTCGACGCTTTTACCAGCTTAAAATCTGTTACAGAGCTGTTGGAAATAGGCTCGTTCTTAATCTGATTTTAACCTGATTCAGTTTAGTTTAGACTCCGTTTTGGTTTAACTTATTTTAGTTTAGCTCGGTTTAGTTGGCCGCTATACGTCGAGCTTTACGGAGCTTTCTAACGTAATAGTGTAACTCGAAAATTAAAAGTTACCGCGGTCTGAGACTATCTCGCGTCGCTTTTATCTCCGAAAAATGTAGGTAAAATTGTGTCGATATATTTACGGACTCGGAAGACGTTTGTCTCTCTTCGCGCAAATTAAATCACCATCACCGTCTTTTTGAGGATAACGTGTACGTATCATATATTTAGCGTTCTAAATCCATTTTCTATCACTCGCGCGCGGTGGAAATCGTCGGTGAAGAAGGTATCGCCATTCCCTTCGCTTTAGATTTTCCTGTTGACGGCTGAAAGGTCGCGCGTAGATTCAGATCATCTGGTGCATACGTCATGCGCGACGTTTGTTTCGTCTCGAACGTGTGTTTATCGGCACGGGTAGCGTCGCGGGAGAAAATCCGGAAAATATCGGGAAAATATCCGTCTGACCGCGCGGAGAAGGGTAAACCGAGTCGAATTTCCCAAGCGCACCAGGTGTAAGTTTCCCTGTTGCAATCTTGTCTCGCACCTGATACGCCATACGACTTTTTGCTCTATTGTGTCCTGCCTGGCGGAAAAGATTGCGAGTCTTATTTATCGGTCGTGACATTGCTGAGTTTGAACGGTACGTTCGTGTCGCTAAGGAAGGTTCAACGTCCAATAAGCACCTTGCTTTCTCCCTCGCGTTCCCTCTCTCTCTCTCTCTCTCTCTCTCTCTCTCTCTCTCTCTTATTCCCTGTTATGCTCTATCTCAAACGCGTAAAGCGCGACAAGATTAACGAGATAAAGGGATCTGAAAAGGCGTTTTATTTCCCACCGTTTCGTTTATATCGCGAGTGAAATGACGGTGTCGAGTTGGCGGAATAGAATGCGACCGTATTATTGTACTCCGCGAACAAACCGTATCACGGATACGTCAAATCTTTAGAAGGTGCAACGCGTTAAATTTCGAGAAACACAATATCGACGATTTTTCGCCGCGACGTCCTCGGAAAGTCTCGACTAAATCTCTCTCTCTCTCTCTCTCTCTCTCTCTCTCTCTCTCTCTCTC
>NW_022639598.1:639279-661607 GCF_010583005.1 Odontomachus brunneus
CTCTCTCTCTCTCTCTCTCTCTCTCTCTCTCTCTCTCTCTCTCTCTCTGCCACTGCGTTATTTTTAAAGAATGCATGAAAGCAAGAATACCCTGCCTGAAAATTCAGTTATATCATTCGCTCATCGTCCCTCACTAATAATTCGATCGCACTCTCGACCCGAGTCGCAGAAACATGCATTATTAATATGTCACTTTAAAACGTTTTCTGGCTCGAATTATTTAAGATCCGCTCCACTTTGAGAATAATGAAATCGAAAATGAATTAATAACCGGATCGTATAGCTGAAAAATTCTGTCTTCATGTCACGCATTAAAAATCCGTTAATGATAACGAAGCGCGTCGTTTGCCAATTTTAAATTGAAACTTTTCCGAGGAAAGCCGTATCCGTCTGTCAATGTTTACACTGCTTCGCGCATTGTTTGTAAAGACGAAAGAGTTGCGCGAAAACAACGTGCACGAGGTGAGAGACGATATTTTCGCGTGTATCGCGTTAGGATTTATCGCGCGCGCCCTAATGGACGACTCTTGCGGCAGAGCAGCGGCACATTATCATAAGCATTATTATCGCGTACATAAGCATTATTATTACGCATTATCGTATTTTCACGACGCGACTCGTTTGTTGCGAGCGTCGCCGTGATGAACGTCGCTACGATCGTTCTAATCGCAAAGAAGGATCACCGTTGCCGAATCATCGTTCGCCGACGACGCGACCCGTTGCGTGCGGAATCAGCACGTGTGTTGTTTTTCCAGCCGGTCGTCGAGACAATTTTGAATCGTAGATCGAGCAATTACTGAGCGTATGAATATTTAATCGAGCCGACCGGTTTTATACTCAGTGCAGCTCACCGTATAATCCCGAACGTCAAAATACGTAGCGCGATCGGCAGAGGGTTAAAACGTTCGCGCGGCACGATGCGACGAGTTGAATATTTATGACTCGCACGCGCGTATGTAGTTAACATTGTTCTTCGTTACTTCCGCATGAAATTCAGGCTGGCCGTCGCGAGCTGCCGCGAACCGGGGCGAGGCAGAAAGAGAGACGACCGTAAAGATGGTGTGATTTTGTTAAGATATGCGGCTGTACCTTGCGCTACTCGGTAGTTTGGCCTCCTTTCTGATTTCTTTGTGTCTTTCCTTCTCCTCCTCTCCTCTTCCTTTTTCTCTTGTTCTTCTCTTTCTCCTACGCATATCTCTCTCTCTTTCTCTCTTGTGCCTCTATCTTATGTCTCTTCCTGCTTTCTTCTTCTTGTCTCTTTGCCTCTTCCTTCTTTCTTCCTTGTATGTCACTCTTTTTCTTCCTCTTATGTCTCCTTTTCTCTTACTGCTGGAAAATCATCTTATTTGTTACGTCTCGACGTTCGCAAATTGATACGGATGTGAATCGCGAACAAGTTAAGATACGTACGTAGAACCCTCAACGGCGAAAGGAGATTTATCGGATCGGCTATCCGTGGTCGTGTATTTTTCGCCGGGGGTGTGGAAAAAACGTTAGTCAACGGAGCGCGTTACCTTCTCGAGAAATAGCTCAAGTTGAAGCACCGACGTATCCGCGAGTGCGCGACCCACGAAGAAATATTATGGCGAACTACCGCGGGACTTACCGGTCCTTATTTCACAATGAAGGCTGAAGTTACCGTGGATTTTTCATGCGGCCGTCATTACGCTTCGAGAACACTCGCCCGCGCGATTTCCTACCTCACGGCGAAACTCGGCGCGATCTCGATGTATATACTAAGTCTCGAATTAAAATTCCATTAGAGCGCGGGGAGCGCCCGCGCGCGAAATTAATCGACGAGTGAGGCTTTATTATCTACGAGCGAGAGCGCGCAGCGCGCTCTTTCTACCTGTTCTTATTTTCTTTACTCAGCTCGCTGCGATCATGCGAGAAGAGGCACGATACCTCCGACACATTCTGTATAAACAACACTATCTCATCAGGCGTATAAACGGCTCGACGCGCTATCTGATTGTGTTGTCGTCACGTCACGCGTGCGATCGTTTCGTGCCCGATCGTGTTTCACTTTCTCGTATGGTTAGGCGAGCTTGTCGAGATCATGTTCAGCCGTATTCGAGGAAGAGAGAGAGAGAGAGAGGGAAGAGAAGAGTCACTTCATAGATATCCAGAGAGTCCAGAGACGACGAGTGCCGGCGGGGCTGCCGGCGAAGGAAACTAAAAACCGCTCGCGAACGTCCGACCGAATATACTCGATAAAGCGCCTTGCGAGATAAATTAGCCCGCGCCCATATAAATATTCCTTTCAGCCGGCGGAAATAAGCTGCTGCGATAAATTCAATACCGGCCGCGGCACTATTCCCGATACTCCGCTGCTCCTTGAACCCGATAATTGATCCTCGCCGTATGTTGCCTTGTTATTTTGCGAAGCTACGGGACGGCCAATGGCGCGGGTGAAATACGCGACGCGACCTCCTCCGCTTTTACCGGTTAATATTTGCGCCCCTGAATTTAAATCCCCGCTCGAGTGCGTTACAGCGACCGTTTTGCAAAACGACGAGTTGGTTATCGCGGCGGTGAGGCGCGGATCGTTTCGCCGCGGTGTCGTCGCACGATATCAACGTTTGCGAGATACACGATGTACTAATTATCGACCTCGCGGGGATGTAATAGGACGTCGGAATAACACGCGCGCTGATTGTCCCGCGCTCTCGAGAACCATTTGTATCTTCAATGGACGATAAAATAACGTCGCACCGTCTCTCCGTCCAACCGTTGATTCTCACCGTCACACTGAGAAAAATCCCTCGGTTACATCCCAGAACAAGATTACGCGTGTTGTTTGACGATCCTTCGGGAAACAAAGCGAACGGTTAACGTTGCAAGTAACGTTTTTCATTATTTGTCCCGTCTTGACACACATACACACACACACACACACACACATAAACAAACAAATGTACATTCTAACAAATCTACATTGTCTGAGATACAAATCGCATTTGCTCTCGTCTATATAGGTTTGGTCTTTATCACAGAAATGTTGTTCAAAGCAGCAAATTGAAAGTGACAAATTATTTGTTGTCTACGGAATCATTTGCTATCCCATGCCCACGCCGACAAACCACCTGTCGCGGGTATTGGTATTTCGTCAAATTAGCAAGACTTTTTCTCTCACTGCGCAATAATCTTGATTTGACTTCTGTATTTTGATTGGCAACAAAGCGATTAAATTCATACGAAATAGCTGGCGGGGCGAAAAAAAACCACGAGAAAATGCGCGCCGGGCCTCCGTGAAAATACATACGCGGGCGAAATGGTATACAATGAAGTGAATAGATGATTGTTCATCTTTTGTGTTACAAATAGCTGATTGTTGCGAATTGTTTACATCCCCGCGCCACGACTACTCGACTATTGTACGATTTCCCTCGTAACTTTTCGTACGATTTTTCACGGGCCTTTGTCCGGACAACAGACATTTATTTCCGCGTTCGTGCGAGATGCACGTGAACGCGCGCGCGCGCAAAATAATATAACACCATTTCTCCAATTTGCGCCGTGTTTACGGCGCCGAGGGCTCAGGGTTACTTGTGTAGCCGTCGATATCTAATTCCCCGCGTAAACCGAAAGGGTAAACAATTTCCGAAATTACCCTGTTCCTTCGGAGGGAAACGATTGCGAGGGCCGGTAGCAATCGCGAAGTCGATTGAATTGTTAATCTCTCGGAGTTCCAAAATCGATTTCGGTCTATGTGGACCTTAAGCACCGCGTCTCGTTTATTTTTCGCCGCGCTATTGAATCGCGAACTAACGAACCTCTTTGACGGCGGAGTAGCGTTTTATACAGACGTTAACCTGCTCATCGGGCATAATTCCGTCTTCGATATCGCGAGAGGCGACCAGCTCGGTCTCGAGGAACGACTCCTTGTCTCATTGTCGCTCCATATTCGATCGCCCGTAAATTCGGACGATCTCTTAAACGCCGCGACATTGAAACAAACGGCGTTTCATTCCCACCCTCCATTCCTTCCCTTTTCTAGCTTTATCTCTGCGCTCGAGAGAAAATCCGCAACGCCTGCGAATGTGATACATATCCCCACGTAGGGGTGGGAAATCGCGCCCCGCGATTTTATTTGGCGGTCTCATACGCGAGATACATGGCGCCGTGTAAAGGCGGCGAGGGCGCGAGAGGGCCGCCGCCACCGCCGCCGTTCTTCCTAAGACGCGAACAAATCCTCGGAGCTTCCTCTCGCATGTAAATGCAAAGCCGCGTACGCGTTAAGCCGCCCGTACACGCGCGGGAAATAAATTGTATAAAAGCGGGCGACGATTGTCGCGGTCTCTTCTCCGTCGCGCCAGTCTGCTCCGGACTTGCACACGTGCGTCCGTTCCGTGTGCGTGCGCGCGCGCGTTATCGCGATTCCCACCCCCGATATTATTTCTGCATTCTGCAAATTTGCCCGCACGAAGAAGAGATATTATGGTTTCTTTTCGTATAAATTCTCTTCAATTTTACTATGTCGTGTTAGTAGCCCGGTGGAACAGACTCGGTGGATTTCACCTAGTGAATTTCGCCGGGCACGTACGAAATTTTTTAATAGTCCGTTTCAGTCCCGAGAACATAAATAGCGCATATACGAGGTTTGATCAAAAAATACGCGGAATTTTCGTTTTTCTCAAAAAATCTTTATTTATTCATCAATATTAATTTTGTTCCCTTTAAAGTACTCCCCATCAGATATAATACATTTGTGCTAGCTTTTTCCAATTTTCGAAGCACTTCTGGAACGCAATTTTCGGTATGGCGTTTAGCTCCTTCAGCGATTCTGTCTTTATCTCTTCAATGTTGGCAAAACGTCATCCTTTCATGGTTCTTTTCAGTTTCGGGAATAGGAAGAAGTCACAGGGGGCCATGTCCGGCGAATACGGAGGCTGAGGCATCACGGTGTTGGTTTTGGCCAAAAATTCACGAACAAAATTCAGCAATTTCGGAATAAATTTTGCTGTCACACGTTTCATGCCCAAAACATCCGAAAAAATTACTTGGCATGAGCCAAATGATATATCAACATCATCAGAAATCTCTCTGATAGTAATTCGGCGATTGTCCAAAATCATTTTCTTCACTTTTTCAACGTTGTCATCGGTTGTCGATATGCTGGGGCGTCCAGGGCGCTCGTCGCTTTCACGGCCTTCTTAGAAACGTTTGTACCACTTGTAAACGCTTGTTTTATTCATAGAAGATTCGCCAAAAGTAACATTCAACATTTCCAATGCGGTGCTGCACTTTATTCCATTTCTTAAAGTAAAATTTAATGCAAATTCTTTGTTCCATTTTTTCCACAAATTAAAAATCGCCGAGCATACCAAAACACATGTAACCTTTTCGACAGCCAACAATAAAGTAAGCATCCAATATGGCTACCAATGTCAAGATACGTCAGGGACAAGTATACCGACACAACAAAAATTGTTACAACTGGACTTATACAGCCCGCGAAATTTAAAAATTCCGCGTATTTTTTGATCAAACCTCATATGAGGCGAGGAGGTAGAGAATTACGATAGAGTGTCTATTATCGTCGGTCGCAAAACTCTGCAGCAATATTCCCTAGAAAATTCCCTCTGTATACGCCCGCGCTAATGAAACATTTACCATTAACGCTTCTTGTATCTTTTTAGCCCATCGAGAGATGCGACGCGGCGCTTTCGCGCGACCGACGACGACGTGACGCGACGCGCATCTAGCACGTGCTCGTGACGGACGCGGGACACGGTCGATTTAATTAAACGCAATTGGGGAGGTGCAGAGCGCACAGGACGAGGACGAGGATGACGATGAGGACGAGGAGGAGGGAGCAGACAACGCCGCAGCCGACGACGTCGGCAACGAGGACGCGGACAAGGAGGAGGACAGCGGCAACGGTGAGTGAGATATTTATATTTATCCACGTCGGCGCGGCGCGGCGCTGATCCATTCAAATGAATCCAAAAACCGTGGAACACTCGCGCGTGATTTAGCGCTGTAAATCAGGCCGTAATGCGAGGATTAATCCCGTTGAATGTATCGCCGACGAGATTATAAATTTATCCCCGTGGCAGTGCGGGGGCGTGTTAATCCGCGACTACACCTCCGGAGACTTCCAGATTTCCAGGAGATCCTGCGTTGTTGCGTGATCCCCGTAACAGACGGCGAGGTGTACGCCAGTCAGATTTATGTGTTTATTTCAATTAATTTAGACGGCGCGCCGCGCCGCGCAGCGCGTCTGTCCCGGTAATTGATCGCGTTTATCAAATAGTCATTGCGGAACTATTTCGGATCTCGGGTGTGTAGTCGCCCATTCCGCCCGCCCCGCCCCCCTCCCTGCTCTGTGTGCGCGAGAAAAAACGACGGGTCACCGGAGAAATAGGGAGAATTATTTAAACGAGTTGATCTCGCTAAAATTGTCGAGCGTGTCCGACTCGGTTCTCGCGGCGATGTTTGCGCGCGCGTGCGAGTGTTTGTAATTGAAATGCATATGCCGCATTAGTTCCATTATTAGCCGCATTATATGTCATTAGCCTATTCGAGCGCGTGATTATTTTAATATCCGTAGTGCGTGCGCGACGACGAGCTATTTACAAATTGCACTCGCTGTGTGTGATCTCACGATATATATGCGCACGTACATGGATGAAGCGTATGTGCGCGCGTATGTGTACATAGGAGTCGGAGAAAATCCGACGTATCAGTCGGATCTCACACAGGGCGCGCGATCGTTGATACTGGCTTATTATTTTATCTGCTTACTCGTTCTCCCGCTCGCTCGCTTTTATAGCGCGCCCGACCATGCGCGCTATTTTTCCCGCTCAAGCATACAAATATTGGAATTTGCCGTGTAATAAGGGCCCGCCGAGGGCAAGGATCCACCGGAGTCAGCCAAGCGTATACGAATGAATACTCGTTACATGGACGCGCGCGCGGTATTTCGCAAGTAAGTCACCCCAAAACGTAAAGTTGAACGTCGTCGACGATCACCACGACGACGCGAGAGACGACAGACGAATCGGTGCTGAGGTAGAACTACCAACCGATCAAAAATTTATCCCATTTAGCCCGGATCATAAGTTAATCCCGATCAATTATCTAGTTTGTAAAAGAAGATGTTATCGAATCCTGATAAGTCATGTAACTAAAGTGTGACAATCAGAATTTTATTGATAATAAGGATTATTCATAATCTTTATTATTAATAATAATCCTAAGATCTCTCATGAATATTTAGGATTCGCCAAGTTCATTTTGTAGAAACCAAGTAACTCATTAGGATTAACCTGATTAGATTCACGAGATAAATTTCTAGCCAGCCAGTGTCGGGAAACGTACCTAACTTTGAACATTCTTATGGTTTTGGTCTTTAAGTACGAATATTTAAACATTCAATATAGAATACATGTACATATTCATATATACGTGTATCTAATTCTAGACCTTCTTGTTATTTTCAACTTCAAATGTGCAATATGTTCGCTACTACTTGTTACTTGGAGAATTCTCTCCAGATCATATTACATTTGCTTTTATGTAATTATGTAAAGCAGACTTGTTTATTTATAAGTAAATATATAAAGAAAAAATGTCATTATTATATATATATGTGTGCTGTTGGTAGCGAACGTGTTAAGTAGAACTAAAAATCTTGAGTAAAAGTTAAAGTGAGAGATCGCTGCGTAACACATCTGTGACACTAGTAGCGACTAGTAGTAGATATGTTAAACATCCAACATAGAATATGTGTACATGTTCAATATATTCACGTACCTAACTCTGAAAATTGTTACTGTTTTCGTCTTTAGATATGAATGCTTAAACGACATAGATTATATATGTATTATATTCAATATACGTATTTATTTTATGTTGCAAAAGCTTAAATAAAAATCATTGAAGCCAAGGCAGTTAGAACGTCCAAAGTTGGGAAGCACCCAACTCCAGACATTGATACTTTCATCTAACTTTGAAGACTTTTATTGTCTTCGTCTTTAAATGTAAACGTTTAAACTTTCAACATGGAATATATATATATATATATATATATATATATATATATATATATATATATATATATAGGATGCGGTAAAAGTATCGGACCGGTAAAATATCTTGAAAAATATAAGTTTTACAGAAAATTGCTTTAGATAAAAGCTATAAGTCTTAGGAAAATCTATTTACTGATTTTAACAGTTTGACCTTGGGTGACATTTCGAGGTCAGGTCGAGGTCAACATTGCTTTTTTAAATAGAAACATATACTTTTTACTACGGAATTTTATTCTACGTAAAGAAACAAACAAGTTTTGTTTGAAAATATTTTTTATACGACCTCTATTTTCTAAGATATTTACGGAAATATCTACAAAATTATTGGTTTCAATAATTTTTTACTCGAATTTTATCAATTTTACCGAAAAATAGCAAAAGCTCTTAGAAATTTTTTCAGAATTTTTTAATTAACTTTTTAGTACTTTAAAAAAATGCAAAAAAATGCAGTACTAAAAAGTTAATTAAAAAATTCTAAAAAAATTTTCGGAGCTCTATGAAATGAAAATAGAAAATTTTTATCTCTTGCTATTTTTTGGTAAAGTTGATAGAATTTGAATAAAAAATTATTGAAACCAATAATTTTGTAGATATTTCCGCAAATATCTTAGAAAATAGAGGTCGTATAAAAAATGTTTTCAAACAAAAATTATGTGTTTTTTCACGTAGAATAAAATTCCGTAATAAAAAATATATGTTTCTATTTAAAAAAGCAATGTTGACCTCGACCTGACCTCAAAATGTCACCCAAGGTCAAACTGTTAAAATCAGTAAATAGATTTTCCTAAGACTTATAGCTTTTATCTAAAGCAATTTTCTGTAAAACTTATATTTTTCGAGATATTTTACCGGTCCGATACTTTTGCCGCACCCTGTATATATATATATATATATGTATGTATTCAATGTATGTACATATTTATTTTATGTTGGAAAGTTTAAATAAAAATGGTTTCAAGACCAAAGCAATTAGAACGTTCAGAGTTATGCCTGTCCAGGCATTGGTACTTTTACCTTAGCACAAAGCAACGCGTACAAAAGGACGGCCTAATTACGCGTTTCATCGCACGGACACCGAGTCCGGACGCTTCGTATAACGTTACACGATACAATGCTTTCCCGACGAGCGGAAAAAGTGATAAAACGATCGAGTTGCCGTAATTAATCACGGCGCGCAACGCGAACAGCAGGGGCGCCGTTAGTAAGTACATAATTTTGACGTGCGCCGCGATGATAATGCTTTCCGATAGATTTGCTCGCGTGTGTAATTAATGGCCCGCTAAAAGGAACGAGTTGGCTCGCCCCGTTGTCTGCAAACGAATCCTCGCCCGTGGTGAGGACAAACAAAACGCTCACGCAACAACAATGGCGTTGTCGCGCAGCAGTTAAAGCTCTCTCACCGTGCTTTATTTGTTAAGGAGAAAACGCGAGAGAATCGTTCGCGAAACGTTTTCGCACCGACTTCCGATCAGGCGCCAAGCCCCGAAGTCTCTTGGCAAATTTCTTCCCCGCATATTCCGCCGCCGTGATTTTCGCGAAGATCCCGAAAAAGGAAGGGAAAGGAGGATACCATTTCTCATCCGCGTAGTGCTTCGTTTATCCGTTTGACGTCGCGCTTAAACATCGCCGACACGCGGTGTTAAATAATCACGGCTCGTAACTCGGCATACGGACGCGAGCTGGAACAACGCCGAGCGGCTCTGCAAAATTGTATGTTTGCATATCCGAGAAAGTAGGGAAGAGGTATGTCCGCGAGGGCACGCGGCCACCCGAGAGTGTTAATCATTCGGGCAAATGGGCGCGTTAAACGGTACACGCGGCCCTTATCCGGGGCATCACAATATTTTTTCGCGTTTTCCGCGCTCGAATAATATGAAATTAGTGGTAACGCGGAGTCGAGGTTTGTGGAGTGAGAAATAGAGTGCAGGCAAGAGAGAGAGAGAGAGAGAGAGAGAGAAGGGGTGGAGAGCGGCTGGTCAGATAAAAGAATTTACTGCCTTCTGGAGGCAAATTGCCGGACCGTAAAATAAGTCCGAAACTGGAAAAATACGTGTCGTCCAAAAGCCGCGACTGTTAAGCGCGTATCATCTGCCGGATTTCAAACTGGGCATCCAGACGGAAGATGGGTGCGCATCGCGATGTCGTATTTCTTCTTTCGTGCGCTCTTTCTCTTTCTCTTTTCCTGCACCTCTGAGAAAAATATCCTTGATGTTTTTTATTTAAACAATTACAGCATCAATTGTCGGATATTAGTGGAGAGCTTGAGTAATGTTCCCTTAATAATTGTATTAGATTTATATTTGAATTATCATCGTATAGAGGCATACACACACATCACTTCTTATTTCGACAGAATAAGTAAGGTGGCTAACATGGAACGCTCAGCATTCCATTACACTGCAAAGAGTTAAAGCGAGACTATATTTTTGACATTATTATACTCGAAAGATCACCATTATCTATGCACGTTTAATGCCTGCACTTCGTTATCTTGAATTCTCTCATTTCTTTTTTCTCTCGGTTTTTGCATTTTATATGTTATTATATTCTTTGTCTCTTTTTTCCTGCACTTGAGGGGATTTTTTCAAAATGCATAATAAATATATCTATCCATTCATCTCTCTCTCTCTCTCTCTCTCTCTCTCTCTCTCTCTCTCTCTCTCTCTCTCTCTCTTTACGCCTGTCATATCATAAATTTGCGCGGTGCATGCGGAGAGTGATAAGCAGAATTACCCCGACAAGTGATTCTGTTTATTTTAACGACGTCGGCTCCGGAGGACGCGTCGCATGCGAAACAGCGCTCGCTTGCTCGCTCGCTCGCTTGCTCGCTCGCTCGCTTGCTCGCTCGCTCGCTCGCGCGAATAAAAAAATATACGCACCCGCGCTTCGCGCTCTTTGTTATCTTCCGACAACAACGAAAGCAGCAACGTGCGTGATCACGTACCGCGGAGATTTGAGATTACGAGACAATTATTAAACAAACCCCACGCGCTCTCTTTCTCTTTCGCTTGTCTACGACGTACTCGCTATCGATTTACGCGACCGTCGTCTTCTCTGATGGAGTGAGCGGCGGATGGGAAGGTACGGATGAGCGGAAAAATTCATTTGGAATTAAAGGGAAACCAAGAGCCTCGAAACCGTTGGAATTTCGTGCATTTTCTATCTTATCGGGAGCTCTGCGCGAGGTTGGTTCGTTTAAAAAGCGGGTATCGAGCACAATCGAATGAGCGTGAGAGCGAATGAGTTTATCTCCAGCGAGATCTTTTTAATACAATTTCTCACGCTGATACGTTAAGATCGCAGTTTACGAGAGGCGAATTGAACGGGAAGCTGCAAAAGAAATTGACGGGGTGCGCGCCGTTATTCTCGTTACGTCCGCCGCGAAAGCGTGTTCTCGCGTGTCGAGGAAATTCCGTCGATTCTCACGCGCGAGTTGACCGACGAGAGATTCTCGTGACACGCTAATAAATTTTTTAGACGCAATTAAGAGAGCTTGTGCCGGCCGCGTATTAAATTATGCGCGTGGTGTGCGCGATAAAAAAATGTGGAATCTTCGATTACGCGCTGCTTTGCATAGAGATTCGTCGAGAGAGAAAGAGAGGGAGAGAGAGAGAGAGAGAGGAAGTTGCGAAGCCAGAGAGAGTCGCGAGAGAGGCGGTAGGAGCGCGGATGGCAAAGTGGCGGTACTGTGCGCTCGTGGTATTGTTTTATTTAAACGGCCGTGGAGCCCGCGCTCCGTTCTCGCCGGGCTTTATTGGAAATTGAGCCAATTATGGTACTTGAGTTAACGATCCATCGTAATACAGTTTCGCGGGAGCGATCCCGAGCGCGATTTCGTGCGAGACGTCGCGCAGATTGCTTTACACGACCGCGCCGCCATCCTCTCCTCTTCGTCGTCGTCAGTTCTCTGATTGGAAAATGTCCTCGAAACGGGTCGAGTCGTCCTCCTCCTCGTCGTGTTCAGGGGGTGATAAGTGAGACGGCAGGACGGGCGGTAGGGCGAGGGACAGGGAAAGGAGACAGTCGCCGCGAAGTGACGACGATAAGCGAGAAGTCGTGTTCTTTCGGTTTAGAGCAGGCCCACGACGCCGAGTGTTAACTCGGCCCCACTTCGCCGAGGTTTCGGTTCCAGTGCCGCGATCGCGGTTCAAAGTTCAAACTCGATTTAACTTTGAAATCGGGCGCCCGCGTCGACCGGTCAGTCGGGCGGTGGCCAAGTGCCGCGACGCGCTTCCGAGTGTCGCCTCCGAGATTTCGAGCTCTAATCGTCGCGCTCGACTCCTCTCCCCGATCAACATCCCCCCTCAGGGCACTCGACTCCTCCGGGCGCTTTTCCTCCCTCGTTTTGTTACGCGACGGCGCATCGCGCGCTAATGCGGGGCGAGTTTATGCATTTAACGAGGCGCACGCGGGTGGTTAAACGCGCGCGGGTGGTGATGGCGGTGTCCTTTTTCCTCCTCCTCTCCCTCCCTGCGCGCGCGCGAATGAAATTTTCGCGATTCGCCACGGTATGAAATACTTTGAATAATTCGTGACGCTTGTTGGCCGGCATGCAAATGCGCGTTATTTTGTGCGTGTGTCCGCCCTTTTTTTTCATTTCCCCTTTTGCGTCGGGGATATTTTGGAGACTGTTATTTCGGGGACAGCACGTCGCGCTTATAGGGCTGGTGATTCGACGATCCACCCTGCGTCGGCACGCCGAAAAGACTAAGAGAGTTAAATGTATTTATAAATATTCGATTCGCCGTTTCCGCCCTTGCCACAGCGGTCGAAATTAAGAGCCTTATGGCCTCGTAATGAATAACTGATATCTTGTTATTTCGGTTGGGATGTTAGATTTCGTATCATGCGAGCTCTCTCCATATATATTTATGACTTCCTGTTTGATTGTCCTTTTCGCGCCGAATTAACCCTCCTCGTGCATCCCTCTGTCCCATCTTCATGTCCGATGCCGAATTGAGGAGGCAGGGAGAAGGAAGGCTGAGATGGGCCGGTTTTTCCGGCGGGAAAACGCCCGTAGTATGTAGATTCCGGAATATATAATGGAACAAAAACATTTGTACAAATAGCTCCGGTCATCTGATAGCCGGCCGCGCATCATCAGTCGGTGTGCGCCGTCGCGATATGTTAATTCTCGCAAACACGCGATAGTGATAATTTGCGAGCGCGCGCGCGCGCGCGCGGAGGCCGCGCAGGTCGCGGTGGACTTGAAAATAAAAGCCCGGGCGCGCGTATACATCGTGGCAAGCAAACAAGCCAGGGTGTATGGTAATTGGTTAGGCTATAAATAACCGCTGGTAGACGAGGTGACGTTCTCAGAAATCTTAATTACCTTTATACGAACGTCACGTGACAATGCGCATTTAGCGGCGTCGACGGCCGGCAAGCCGACCGACCGACCGACTGGCCGCGGTAAGACGCTCTAAATCGCGTGGGTTCATTCCGGCCACGATGGCGATAGTCGTACGGCATAGTTGCGAGCCGACGAAGGGGTAATTCCCGAACGATAATCGCTGTTTGAAGCAGTCGATCGTCCCATTATCTCCGCCCCCGGCCGCCGATTTACAAACACCAGCTTACGCCGCCTGCGAATTCGAGGTGCGGGCTGAAGACGGGCTCGCGTCGAGTGCTTTCACGCAGAAAACTGTTGCGGTTGTAACACATCTCTAACGGTTAGACAAAGAGTTTGGGTGAATTCAGGGTTAATAAGTGTCGCATTAAGATTGCTGTTGTTGCACACTAGGATTCATTAGTGCCTTTACACTTCCGCACGCAAAAAAAAACTAGCTTCCAGAGCTAAAAAATAGCTGTGGCAAAAATAGATGTGTCACTGAAATAGGGACAGTTAATGTCAATACTACCGAAGCTAAATTTATTCGCTGTTTAAACTTAGGCACTACAGCGAGAAATATTAGCTGCTAAAAACAAGTGACTGTAGCAAATGATTGTAGCTGTATGGCAAACTTCTTTAATATATGCATACGATAAGAAATTTAGGAATAACTGCCGTTTTCTTGAAATAATGTGCATTTTTAACGTCATCCAATACTTTTGTATTTCATAGCGAATGCATTTTAGCTGTCATAGCCAATTCTTAGCAGTGACAGCTAAACGATTAGCCTTTTGACTAAGTTTGAATCAGCTATCGCGGTTTAGTTAATATTACTAAGTCATTTTCTTACGTGCGGTATCTGGAGAATTGGACTTTTTCGATCTGGCACATCGTTTCTCAGTAAACATGACTGTTCATGAATCGTGACTGTTAGTTCTTTCACTAACTAACAATCACGATTCACGTTTACTGAGAAAAGATGCGCTAAATCGAAAAAGTCCAATTTTCCAGATATCGGAAATGTAAAGGCATTTAAGAATCCTAGTGTACACCCATCTGTATACAGTCTTCACAGTCACGGCTTTTATGATATGTAATCTTCAATTAGTATATTCTCAAAAGTAATTACCTCAACCGAAAGAATATTGCAGTCTCTCTGCTGTGGTCTGTAGAACGAATATTATGGTTGTGAAAGTAGTGAGCTCTGATTGCGCCATATTATAATGAGAAA
This sequence comes from Odontomachus brunneus, assembly GCF_010583005.1. Taxonomy (NCBI): domain Eukaryota; kingdom Metazoa; phylum Arthropoda; class Insecta; order Hymenoptera; family Formicidae; genus Odontomachus; species Odontomachus brunneus. The sequence continues at coordinate 653,882 of NW_022639598.1, forward strand.
AAATATCTGGAAAGCAAAAGAAACTTATTGGGTGGAGTATACTGAGGAAAAAGATGGTCGAGTTAATGAGACATTTGTTTAAACGAACAAAATCCGTTGAAGCGAACGTTTAGTCGAACGAACGAATTATATGATCGCTGTGATGAGAGTTATCAGTGAATTCGAGAATTGCGATTTGATCAGTGGCTATCTCAATTTATTGCATTTTACACCAACGCGTAATTTGTTCAATAAATGCGGTATTTCTTTGAAGACGGGTAATCGTCGATTTTGTCGACTAAATTGCTTTTTGTTCTTACAAGAAACACTAAGCAAAAATTCAAAAAATTCTGAAACTTTTGTGTGCAAGTAGAGTATTTCATCCGTAACATAAAACTATTTTTTGTTCGTGCGGAATTACAGTTATAGAGGGTAAAACACCCCTTTGAAAAAAATCGGTTTTTTTCTTTTGAAGCGAATATTGTTGAAACTATAAGAGATAGAAAAAATTTTCCAATATGAAAATTGAATGATTTCAAGAGTATTTTAGAATTATAATAAAAAAATTTTTTTTAATTGTTTATTGTATACCCCAATCCTACCTCTTTAAAAAAATTTTTTTTATTATAGTTCTAAAGTATTCTTAAAATCATTCAATTTTCACTCTGGAAAATTTTTTCTATCTCATAGTTTCGATGAAATTTGGTTCAAAAGAAAAGAACCAATTTTTTTTCAAAGGGGTGTTTCACCGCCTAAAACTGTAATTCCGCACGAAAAAAAAATAGTTTTATGTTACGGATGAACTACTCTATTTGCACACAAAGTTTCAAAATTTTTTGAATTTTTGAGTTGCCTAGTGTTCCTTGTTAGTGTAATGATATATTTACTTGAATCAAAATTTTTTATTTCAATAGAACAAACAATTCCGAACTAATAAAAAAATATTTTATACTAGTAAATATATGCTTACATCAAATATTAAATATCTTCTATTTTTGTTTTATTTTTTCTCACAATGTAATAGTTTTCGAAGGCTTGTATTAACAGCTGTCTCCCGAAATTTGTCTCATATAAAATTCTCGGATTTCTATTCAAAATTAGATCAAAGTTGTTCAATTGAATTATTATACACGTGTATCTGTAACCATGATTCAACTGAAACTCTGAATTCGAATCTGAGTATCTCACTTGAGACGGATTTCAAGTAATAATTAATGCGGGCTCGAGAGTCCTGTTCAAATACGTATGGACAGGTATCAAAGAAGGCCAGAGTGCCATGATTTCTACTGTTCTTTTATACATTGAGAAAGAAAATATTTAAAAATTAACATATTTATTAGGTGGGTATTATTAACGTATTTACTTAAATAAAAATTCTCTTCATTTAAGTCGAGCATTATTTACTTAAATCGAGTATTTATTTATTTAAACAGTACTCGGTTTAAATGAAAAGAATTTTGATTTAAGTAAATATGTTGATAGTGCCCACCTAATAAATATTTGTTAATTTTTAGATGTCTTTTCTCAATATATGCATACGCGAAAAATAACAATTAATATATTGTTACGGTCACCAGCCAAGGGACACATATTTGGTGTCCTCTCCGCGCTTAGGTTGCTCGCCGCAAAATTCCGATTCTTTAAAAAATGGTTCTTTAAAAACATCCCGGAGCCGAACGGGGTTGGGAAACGGTGAACCAATTTCGAGTGTAGCTTCGTGTTCGACGAACGATGACGGGTACGCGGGAAAGCCGCGAAAGGAGGTTTCGCAATTTCTCGAGGCGTGGATCTGCGGAATTTTGCTTATGGCGATCGATGCACGGTCGTCAGGTGAAGGGGCAATTTCCGCGCGACAATGGTTGTTTGAAGCCGCCGACCGTTCCATTATCTCGGCCGATTCACAAACAGTAGTTACAGCCCCCCCTCTCTCTCTCTCTCTCTCTCTTTCTCCCTGTCCGCGAACTCGCTATTTCACGGGTAAAGATCGCTATGCGGCCTCGCGCGATCGGCGAATGTTTTAATTAAGTGCGAACTTAAAACAAAGTTCCGTCGAGGATACTAAAAATGCGCTCGATAGCGGCGCGGCGGAGTTAAATCAGCGAACTAATTTCGAGGCGTAACAGCGGCTTCGACTGGCGCGCGCGCGATATAATGCGGGCGAAAAGTCGAGCCGGAGTGGCGAGAGAGCAAGGGTGATTCGGCGATTTTTCCGACCGCTGTTATTCCAATTTATTCGAGCCGAAGAAGACACGGTTCTCCAGCTTCCGCCGGTTACGTAAAAGCGAGCCGCGTATATATCCGACCGAACTCCGAAGTTCTTCAAGATCGCTCGCCGATATAACTCGGAATTGTAATTGAATGATTTCGACCGCGAGTTTTGTTTATCGCGATCGAGAGTCTTCTCCGCCTATTTTCGCGCGCGACCAGATATTGTTGTTCCCTGCGCTTTGCATGGATATACATAAATGCATGGAGCTTTGTGTACTGGCTTTTATTCGTCTAGCTTTTATTCGTCTAGCTTTTATTCGTCTAGCTTTTATTCTTCTGGTTTTTATTTCTCTATGTCACGTTGCGTTTTGCCGCGCGCGAGCTAGACGGAGCTTGCCGTGCGCGCAAGATATACATCTCTAGATATATGCGCGTAATACCAGACATACATACACACACACACACACACACACACACGTGCACAGTGCATCCAGTGACTCTTTATCGGCGATTTAATCGGGTGATTTCAAGATAATTGCGAAATTTGCGTCCCCGTATTAGCGTGCCCCGTTAATCTACTAATTCGCTTATAACATAATAAGTCCCGTTGAATCGCGCGCCGACGAGATTTCCGCGGCGATTTTTCGCAGCAATGAACTTTAACTGGCAAATCAGCAGCGATTCATGCACCTTTATCGAAGCTGGGTCTGCGATCGAAATGCCTGGCACGTCGAATGCGTACGCATACCGAAAAATGGGTTTTCATATCTCTTATAAAGGCTTTCATGTGGACTCGCGCGGATTCGTTGTTTGCCATATCGATACTGATCCGCGATGGAAACCACGCCTCTACGCGTCCCTAGAGAATATCCCGCGCTTTTGCGATCAAATCTTGTCGCAATTCTATCGACGTTTGCCCATAAATTACTTTCACACTATGTTTATCTCGAGATCGCCCTTTCCGGTCGATTCCTAGTGTTGTTCGTGATTTTACCTCCGTTTTACGATAAGCCAAGCGCTTCCGCGGATTTCGACGTTAACGTCGAGCTGTGTAACGGTGAACGCGGCATTGCTCGAACGCGACGCTCTCCGGAACGTGAAGCTGATATCTCGGGATGGTTGTGTCGCGTACCTGAGTGAAGCAGCAACGGCGACAGTGCGAGGAACCGTGGCAGCAGGACGGCGAAGACCGCGCGCAGCATCCTCGCTCCCGCGAGTGATCCCGGTTCTCCAAGATCGCCGGGGACGTCCCGGTGATGCGCTTGGCGCGGCGCGGCGCGGCGCGACGCGACGCGACGCGACGTCGCACAGGCGAGGAGATCTATCTCTCCTATCTCTGGCCTACTGTCGTCACTGGCGAGTCATCGCTCACACAGGTTAGGAGGGGATCGAGTCCACAACGTGATCCCGTAAACACTCGGCCGCAAGAACGCACACGCTTTCCCTCTCTCTGTCTCGCACGCTTCGTACACGCCGCTGGGAAATCGATCTTTCCACGCTGGCTGGCCGAGACGGAACACGCGCGCGGCGCGACGCGACGCGTGACCACCCTCGCAGAGGAGGTGGACGACGAGGATGATGCACAGAGCGTTGGATCGCCGCACACGCGGTTCTCGCGTCTCGGGGACTCGCGCGTGGTGGCGACGAAGCGGGCGCGCGAGGAACGCGAAATAAAGCGACGGCGGGAGACCGGTGGTCTACGTTGACGACGACTTTCGCGGTGCACGACTCGCACAGCTGCGACTGGCGGCGAGTGTTCAAGTACTCGCGGCTACTCACATAATTTCCTACCCACGCTGCCGCCCCTTGACTAATTGAAAATCTATATACGGCCGCGTTACACGGGTTTCCACCTTCCGCGGAAAGCAGTCGGTACTGCGGCACCGGCACGGTGGAGGACGAGGCGCCGAGGCGCGCGCGAGAGGGACGTGCAGCGACGCGACGAGGGTTGTAGCGTGGGAGAGAAAGAGAGGGGGAGTGATATCGGGAGGGAGAAAAAGAGAGAGAAGGAGAGAGAGAGACACGTCGGAATCGAGGAGGTGGTAGCGACGGCAGTGCTGCTGCTGCTGCTACTGCTACTACTGCTGCTGCCACTGCTGCTGTTGCTGGCACCGCTGCCGACTGTGGTGGTGGCGATGGTGGTGGTGGCGATGGTAGTGGTGGTGGTGGTGGTGGTGGTAGTAGTGGAGGTGATGGCAGTGGTTGTGGCGGTGGTGGTGGTTGTGCCGATGGTGGCGGCGGCGGCGCTCGAGGAGGGTTGGAAGGCCACCTGGCAGCGCGGGGTGGACGGAAAGCGCGCGATGAGGATGAAACGAGACAGAGAAGGCTGTGTGCGGTGGTTGGGAGAGGAGGAGGTAGGAGGTAGGAGGTAGCGTGGTAGTGGAGAAGGAGAAGGGACGGCGGGGGAGGGCAGGGTGAGTGAGTTCGAGTTGGTTCCTGGGCGACTGCGCCGTTCTCCAAGTCGATGATCGCTGCAAAATCTTCCGTCTCTCTCTTTCTAGCGAGGGCGCCTCTCTTTCGGTGCGTTCCCTACGTATACGCGCGCTTTCTCACTCGCACGCTCGTAAAATGTATGTATGTATGTATCTATACGTGTGTGCGCACCTGGCGTGAACGTAGATATAAGAGTGAGTGTATATGTGTGTGTGTGTGTGTGTACGCGCAGGAAGGTGGGAGCGCGTCCGTGCAGGCGCTAACGAAATTGGCGAAATACGCTCCGCTTGGAGGAGCGCGGACGACGGCAACCGTCCCTCTCGAACTCGCGGGCGTATCGTGTCGTCCTTCTTCGACCGACCACCACCGCGACTTGGGGGGGCTGCGGGAAAAACGGTCGGCGGACGGAGAGGATAACGCGGAAGTTAGTTGGCGATCGTCCGGGGCGATCTTCCGTACATCGGGCTTAATCCTGTGGCCCGGTAATAGGATCGGCCGGGCGATCCCTCTGGGAGTATCCGGCGGCGGCGACTCTCGAGATTTTCGAATTTATGGGGAATTGCGGCGTACGCTTCTCGGACGCCGCCGTATGGAATATGCTGGCCGCCATAAATCCGAAATTCCGAGTGGCCCGAACGACGTCGCTATTGTGGGCCCGTGCTGTAAGGAATCGTCCCCGCGATTGTCCTGCGAGACCGCCCAGTGACACTCGCCGGAGAATCTCCGAGATATATCTTTTATTTGGAAATCAAATTTATCCCGCGTATCTCTTGCTTCATCCCCTAGCCCCTCTCCCCCCCCCCTTCGATTGAATTGAAATTAAATCTCCCGGGCGAGCCTGGTGCTCCGGGCGAATGATGTTTCCCAACATTACACCGTGCCGTGCGCGTGCAGTATTTTTTGTTTAATTAACAGTTTACATTTTCGCAAGTGGCATTTTTGCTCGCGGGATCGATACGGCTAGAGATTTGGAGACCGACTGCGGCGGAAATAGCGCGACGATTGTTCCGCCGGTGAATATAATATGATTTTCACGAGACACGTCGTGCCTGGTTGGCGCGCGAAAATGAATAGGAGATGCGACATAATGTTAACGAATTTAATTAATTTATACTTTAGCCCCTTCGGCTCTCTCTCTCTTTCTCTGTCACACACACACACACACACACACACACACACACACACACACACACACTCTCTTGCTCAGGTCTTCTCCCTGTCTATTTCAGTTTATCTATCTATTCCCGAGTTGTCGAGCGGCGCCGAGTACTCGGGGAAAATCTCGGGATGAGTATTGCTCCTTACTCGAGCCGTGAGCTCGCGCTATCGAGCCTCGCAGCGAGTAATGGGTTTCCTATGCGTGATGTCAAAAGCGCGTAAAAAAGAGTAGGAAAGAAGGGCGTTTCGTGCAGCTACCACTCCGCGGCGCCCGGCCGTAGCGAAAGAATTTCTCTCGCATTTCGAGTTATTGCACTTGACAGGTTTCTCGCCCCTGCACTCACTCCGGCCGCGTTACTTCGGCGAGTGCCGTGAGCTTGCGGCGAGAAACGGGAAATGGGAGGGTAAGGCGAAAGTTAGTTGGTGATCGTCCGTGCATCGAGCTTTAATCCTTTGTCCCGGTAACGGGATCCCGCCGTTAAATCCCTCGGTCGCATCCGCGGAGGATCTTTCGTACTTGTCCAAATAAGGGCAGTAATTTAACGCCGGGAAAGAGACGAACGGTCGTTTCGAACGCTGGCGAAATTTTGAGTATCTCCCACTCACTCTCTATCTCTCACTCACTCACTAAGCCTACACTTGATTTTCATACTTTGTTTCACTTCTCGCTTATCCCCGCACTTGCGTCATTTGACTCCTTGCCATTATGAATCTCTCTTTCTCTCTCGTGCTTATCACACCTGATTAACATCGGACAGACCAAGAGGATCGTTTGTGTCGAATTTGTTTCTTTGCTCCCGATAGACATTTGCGTTTTTTTTTTTACATCTACTTTCTCGTCGAGACCGCTCTTATATTATTCAGTTTCCAGTGGCGATAGCTTTCGCGGTTGTCCAAATAGCGCGGCTGGTTCTTTAACACCGAAAGGATCCGGAACGGTCATCTCGACCGCGTCGGCGAATTCCAAATAGGTAATCCCGCTTGGTTACTTGATAGACTTTTGCGGTTTTCGACTTTCTATCCACCCTGCGCTCTTACCGCTCTCCTCTGTTTTTCGCGACTCTCTTTCTCCCCCTCTTCTCTGCTTGTCCAAATAACGCGGCCGACCCTTTAATACTGGAAAGGTCGAAGCGGCGATTCTGTCCGTTGGGGAATTTTAAGCGCGAGTAGTAATCCCGCTCGCTACTTGAGGGATTCCTACATTTTTCAGACTGTCCATCGTGCACTCACGCTCTTCAATCTTCGACAATGTAACAGGAGCTCCTCCCGCGTAAACAGCCCTATCTGAAAAGGGAAAGAAATGAAAAATCGTGCCGCCTCGCAGATATGAAAATTCCCTAATCTTCCACGGTAAGGTCTTTTTCTGGCGCGCCACCGTCGCTCAACCCTCCGTTAACTAATTCCGATGAGCGATTTTCCAGTTCCAGTCAAAGCACGAGAGAGAGAGAGAGAGAGAGAGAGAAAGAAGGAGGCGGAGAGGGGAGGGAGGAAGGGAGATTCGGTCGACCAGCGAAAAGCATAATATTGACGCAACCCACGGCGGCCGTCCAGTGTTAAATGTTATTCGTGGATCGGATCGGAGTCGCGTCTTCGCCGCGCTCTTCGCATAGTTACACGTTACATAAAGCAAGTAGAAGAGTGTTTCGCATAGTTTCTCGTTGCCGCGAGTTACGGGCCGTGATATCATAGAATCTCTTTCGCATTTGAAGTTATCGCGCTCGGCGGCTTTCTCTCTTCTTGTTGCGCAAATAACGTACTTCCGTACATATGTGTTCACATATACACACGTGAAATTCGAGAGCACGCTCCCCTTACACACGTTAATTCGTTGCTTTTTTCCCCGTACCTATAATCTCGCGATTCGTTCGGAAAAGCGGATGTAAAAAGAACGGATGCGGGCAAGAGAGAGAGAGAGAGAGAGAGAGAGAGAGAGAGAGAGAGAGAGAGA
>NW_022639598.1:663895-667150 GCF_010583005.1 Odontomachus brunneus
AGAGAGAGAGAGAGAGAGAGAGAGAGAGAGAGAGAGAGAGAGAGAGAGACGGGAGGAAAGAGAAAGAGAGGAAGCGAAGGCGAAGGTCGGCGCGAATCGGCGAAGATGATTTCCCGTGTATCGGGTTGAATCCCGTAGGTAATCTTATAACAGGATCAGCCGCGTCGAGTTCTCAGACGATTGGAATTTCATTGACTTCTTCCCCTTTTTTTCTTCCTCCTCTTCTTCGCCGCCAACGCGTTCAATGTCGCGCGAATTTCGCTCAATCCTCGCGAAAACTGTTCGAAAATTGAACGAGCGCTCAAGTGCCTCGATGTCTCGGAACTGGAACGTCTGATGATCGTTAATTTGCAAATAGCAGCGGGTGAGACATCTTCGGGGGCGCGAGTCGTCCCTCAATATTTGATTGTCTGCTCCGCTGGTATTCCTCTAATACTTCAACAAACAGAGACTTCCGCTCTCTTAGCTCGATGCAATATTAAGATAAGAAATTGGGGGCGAATGAGAATATGGGCACGGCTCAGCTCTCCGGGATGTGATTAACGAGTCATGTCGAAGAATGTCGTCGACTTTCATGTGTCAAGGCGGCTTCGTGAAACCCGTCGGTTGCGTCGATTAAGTAAATTTTCGATCCAAGCGAACGGCGCGAGAGACGGCCGGCCCGAAGCCGGTAGCGGAGCGGAAGAACGCGGCGAAAACATTAAAGAGTTTCCTTCACACTCGGGAGTTTCCGGCAACTCCATAGCTTTCTCCGCCTTCGCGCACTCCGGGTTTCTCCTCCGGCCGACGCCGGGCGTCGGGCTGCAGGATAAACGGCCAGTGGATGAGACGATAACGTGAAAGTTACTTGGTGATCGTGTAAGGCAATCGTCCGTGTATCGTGCTTAATCCTCTGGCTCGGTAACAGGATCAGCCGAGGGAGAAACTTTTTGGAAGGATTGCTCGCGCGCGCCGATTAAATGCGTCGCGTATTTGCCGCAGTTAACCAGCCAGTCAGTCGGCCAGCCAGCCGGCCAACCAGCCAGCTAGCCAGACAGCCGGCGGGCTGGCCAGCCAACTAACTAATCAGCTAGCTAGCCAGCCAGCCAGCGTGCCGCGATTCACCCTCATCGGACAGATATTCGCCGTTTTATTCCCGACGAGTTCGCAAATCGATCGAGAAGCTTGCTACCCCTTCCGACCCCTCCGCCTTCCGTCGCGTACGAGCCGAAGGTAGTGGAAGGAAATGTCGAACGCGTAATTGATTAAGCGCGATTTAATGAATTCGAGCCGCGGCGAGCGACCAGTATGATGACGACCTGTTGAAGCGATTCCGGGCTTTTTTCATCGCGCCTGTGGGTCAGACGCGACGCCAATGGGGGAGAGGGTAGCTTTTTGCATTTAATTATGCGCATTAAAATGCAGGGAGCAACGTATGAACAGCGTGTTTGAGGCGAAGTCTATTACACATCAATCGCGGATGTACAGCCGCGTGCGTGCGTGCGCGCAGCACGAGTACTCGGTTTTATATCCTGTAAAATGAGCGTCAATCGGTCCCCGAAAGCGCTTGACGAGATGATTGCCGCGGCTTGATTAACCGGAAGTTCAACGCGTAGACAGAAGCAATTACAATAGATCGCTCGTATTTAGGTCTCCATTTATGGACGGATAACTCTGCAACGTTCTCAAATTTCTGATGGATAGAAGCTGAGTACGGCTTGTGTTCAGTATGCTTCCATGAAATGAGAAGCAGAGAGAGAGAGAGAGAGAGAGGGGGGAGGGGAGGGCGCGTCTCTACAAACATACTAAGCATAATGCGCTCGCGAACAGCATAATCGATGCGCGCGTTCAGGCTGATCGAAAGCGTGGGAAAACAGGTACGAGGAGAAAATCAAAGAAACAAGACTCACTAGTATAACCCGAACAATTAAAACGATGGGGGTTCTGCGGAGATATTAAATCACAGCATCATTTAAATTCATCCCGAACGTTACTGTTAATCTCAATAATTATTCGATAATGACTCCACATTTTGCATTACTGCAACACGATATCCACGCGATATTCACAATTTTAATGTGTAATCGAATTCGCGTGGAAGGTACATCGTGTTACAAATAGTTCGCTCTCTGTTATCATTAGTGTTTGATATAATTTGTATCGGCGCTCAAACCGACGAAGAAGTTCCGGTGTTCGCGGCGGCGGATTATAAGGGAAAAGTTTCGCCAATTTAACGAAATACCAGCAACAAACAGTTTGTTAATATGGGACTAATAGTGGTCCCGTGATGGGAATGAATGATTCGTCACTTTCAATCTACTGCACTAAGCGACACTTTCGCAACGTGAAGACACAACTGAGCCAATCCAGATAGACGAGAGCACATGCGATTTGTATCTCAGGCAGTGTAGATTTGTTAAAATAGCAAATGATGAGAAATACGATTTGCAACTGTTCGATCTGTTTCTCTAACGATCATCAAGCAGCAAAACGTTCTCCCGTTCATTGGGCGATTTTTCTCAGTACGACGGCGACGGATCAATACAATGTCGCCCCGGTCGTGGGCAGAAAATTTTCGCGCTGATAAATACTGCATAAATATGAGACGTGGAAGATGCAGGCGGCGTGTTGAGGAATTTCCTTCACGTTCCTAGACGCTGCCGCGCTGCTCTCGACGGCGCCAGGCGGCGTTGTAACTCTCCGACCGACATTACCGTGGAGGTTGCAAGAAACGCGACGTAGAGGAGAGGGGGGGGGAGAGCGGGGGAGCGGGTTCCGCCAGACGGAGGAACGATCCCGCATATCGATCTTAATTCCGCAGTCTGGCGAGCAGATAAGCGTCCGGATGCTTAGCATTCAGACGATTTGAATTTTTAGCCGACCAGCCGAATTCAGTCGTTCCTCCGTTCCGCTCTTGCTCCGCACATAGGTGGCTGGGTAAGTAGGTAGCTAGAGAGCTAGCTAGAGGTATCGCCCTGCCGCGATCCGCTCCCGTCCTTGCGGGGACGAAATGCGTTATTCAGACGCGAATCCTCGAGGACCGCAGGCGGATCAAGATATTTCGAGACACACCATCGTGTGCCCTACGTTATACTTATATGTATGCAAAAGACGAACAGAAAGGGGTGAGCCAAATTTTTTCGGATGGAACGATGTACTCGCGTGACACCATAACCTACGTTTTCGTCCCGACGGGAATTTAATTGCTTTTAAACGTTCGCGCAGCAAGTACGCGATCATCTCCGTCTCTCTTTCTTCCTCTCTCTCTCTCTCTCT
>NW_022639598.1:671244-676806 GCF_010583005.1 Odontomachus brunneus
TCTCTCTCTCTCTCTCTCTCTCTGTCGGCTTTAGTGATCTCTTTGTGCGATCCGCCGCTTTCCGCGGACCAGACTGAAGAGTATGTTATTTAATCGTGAATTCCCTCAGTCAGCGCTCGCGCACAAATGCGCGCACGTCCCTGCGCGCGAATATAAAAAATGTAACGGGTAATCAAAGAATATGTACGTTGATGTCTCTACCATCCTGTGCCACGTTTCTCCTTGTCATTTTTATGTCGATGACGTCCGGCCCGCGAAGTAACGGCACACGAGACACGGCGGGTGGTATGAAAGCCGACATGAAAGTTGGATGGTTATCGTCTGCGGTGATTTTTACGTGCATCGAGTTCGCCCAGCGCGCGGTTGGCTCGTATCAAAATTAACACGCGAGTCCGATGTGAAAGTTTCCGCATCCATTTTCTCTCACTTTGATATCCGCCGTTCTGCTACATCCGCTGCTGTGCTCGAGCGGAACGCGCGACGATACTCCCGAGCAAAATGTTTCTTTCTTTCTCTCTTTCTCTCTCTCTCTCTGTCTGTCTCTTTCTCTCTCTCTCTCTCTCTCTCTCTCTCTCTGTCTCTCTCTCTCTCTTTTTCTCTCACTCTCAGCAATGATAATAAATTTACCGGCGTTAATTAATTTTTTAGTCCGCGCTGTGGAATCCAAATCGAAACGAAACGTTTTCATCAGGTGGCGCTCCACGCCACGTCGCGATTAATCTAATTGCGGGGATTGAGACGGACAAAGGGTGATTTCGCCTGTATTTTTCGAGGAATGCGCTTCGCATCCGCGAGATAAACATAATGCTTGACAGTCGTGAAAGAGAAAGAGAGAGAGAGAGAGAGAAAGAGAGAAAGTGTAGATGAACTGAATTTCGGAAAAATCGAGTGCACGAGAGAACACGCGGCTGTCGCTTTTATCCATTTGCCAATTTAATTAAGAACAAAGGCGCGGGCACAAAACTCACAACGGCGACGAAAATAATGAAAAAAATGAAAAAAAAACAAAGTGCAGGATTTAATGCGCGCGCGCGAGGCTACTTCATCCGAAAATTTATACGTTGTCCTGACGGCCGTTCCGAGCACCCAGCCGCCGCCGACCGCGCTTTCATCTTTTTCAGCCGGCGTTTGTTAATTGATATGGAACAAACAAACGAAATCATATCGCGAAAGGTTCTGTATACAATATCAATATTGAATTAAATCGTTTTTTTTTTTGAAGTAATAACGCGCGCAGGAAAAGCGGTGAATCGTCTGTAATCAAACTGCTCCCATTTTCGATGAATTTTCGATAAAAATTGAAAGGTAGCTGACGCGTGCGCGCGCGCGCGCGCGCGCGCACGTTGGCTTCTAGTTTTCCATTAATTAATTTGCGAAAACTCTATTTCCTCCGCGTATAATTTTATCGGCCAGCGTCCTCCCTTACGCAGGGAAAAAGAGAGAGAGAGAAAGAGAGAGAAAGAGTGAGAGGACGAGAGAGGGAACGGGAGGGACGCTGTCGCAAAAGGCACGCATTAATTCCGCTTGCTGCTACTGCCGCCGTTTGCTACTGCTGCTGCTGCTGCATCGTTTACGTGTTGACGATGTAAATGAAGCGAATTGCAGGCACTTACTGCGAAGCTATTTAAGAAATCATGACCGCGCGGAAGCGCTTTCCGCGCCCTTCTCTCTGTCGTCTATGCGCATTTCCCGATGCCGCGCGATTCCCGAGGCCGCGGCTCAACCTGTCATCAGCGAACGACAACGCGCGGTAGAGAAGAAGCGCGGCGGCGATCATTGTAATTCATTCGTCGCGTTTAATTCATGAACGTAATAACGAATGCGCCGCGTCCACGATAATGCATTTATTCCGCGATTTACATTCGGCTCCCTCGCCGATTTACATTATTATACGAACAATTACTGCACTTATATCGCTCGTAAACTCATTTTCATTCCGTATCTCACTGATGAATATACACATCGCGTGACCGTTCAGATGACCGTTCCGCTCGGCGAGAGAGAATATTATTAGACAATTAAACTTGCACGCGCGCGCTCCCTCGCTCGTTGGGTACCAAGCAATCGCGTTCTGTGACTGCCATGCTGAGAAAAATCCCTCGGTTATCAGAACAACAGCGCACGTCCGCAGTTTGACGATCGTTAGGGAAACAGATCGAACAGTTGCCGTTGCAACTCGTTTCCCATCATTTGTCATCTTAACAAACATACATCGCCCGAGATACAAATCACATTCGTTCTCGTCTGTTTTGGGTCGAGTCAGGTTACGTCTCCACATCACAGAAGGGTTGCAGCAAATTGATAGTGACAAATCATTTGCTCCCACTACGGGGTCATTCGCTGTCCCGCGTCAAGCAGCCATTTGTCGCGGGTTCTGCACTGTTTTATATTAAATTAGCGAAACTTTTTCTCTCAGTCTGCGTCCGTGAGTTTTCCGAGGCGCCGATTAGAATATTCACCGGCGCGCCAACTTTCCCCCGTTACTTTCGGCCCAGCGGACGTACAATACCGTCGATTATGCATGTGCCTCGTCGTTGTAACGACCGGGCAAAATGCACATCCGTAAAGTACCTTGGGAGAGACTCGTCGTTTAAGGGGGAGAGGGTGAAACGTATATCGTCCGCGCGAGTTCAAGGCGACGGCGGCAATTTACACGGGTTGACCCCTATCGTTGACGCATCAATAAAAACTGCACGGCGGCGCGACGCTGCACTTATGGCGAGCTGCTGAAAAAATGATGCGAGGTAAAAGTGCGGCGGCAAAAGCCTCAGGCCCGACGATCGTGGAGGACAGAGGAGGGAGGGAAGGAGCGAGCGAGCAAACTCGGCGGACGAGACGATAACGCGAAAGTTACATGATGGTCGTCTAGCATGATCTGTGTTCTTAATTCCGGCCGAATAAAAAGCCGGATAATGGCGGAAGTGAACTCGCTCTCGCATGTTTCCCCGGCAGCAGAATGCCCCGAAGACTAACGCGCCGCTATTACCTCTCGCCGGCGAAAAAGCATCCCTCTCCGTACGTACATCTGTCCGTCCGTCCGTCCATTCGTCCATGTGTATGTACGTACATGGAGGTTCGCTACGTGTATGGCCGACTTTTCGCAGCGCCATGATATTTGCAGGAGCGAGTGGACGAGGTCGATATGTAACATTCACGGTGTTTCGCGGCGCCGCTTCGCCGACTTTAAACTTGAATTGATTGTCGCTGTAGCACGATCCATTGTACGTCTACCTTCTCTCTTTCTCTTACTCTCTCTCTCTCTCTCTCTCCCTTTCTCCCTCTCTCTCCATCCGCGGGCTAACTTCGCTAAAAACTATGCCACCGTAAAATTGATCGTTCGCTGAATGTTCCGGAATTGATCTTGCTGGCGTGGCCGCGCCTCTCCTAAACAGAATTGAACGGGGAACCATTATTCGTGGGGATTGGTCGACCAATCGAGTCGAAATTAACTCGAGAACAATTCGCCATTTAAAAAAGTCGCGTTCGCGAATTTCTCTTCTTAACTCGCGGCGAAACTTCCGGTTCTTCTCTGACCGCCTCTGACGGGAGAAATTTCGACTCGTAACTTTTGTGCACAGCGGATGTCGGGGAAAAAAGATATATTTCTTTTTATCATTGTTTTATCAGCTGAAACAGCATTGGGAGGGTGTGGTGTTTGACGGGGGTCGACGTGTTTCGCGACGTCACCGTTTGCTCATCTCGCGCCCGCCTTTCGCCGAGAGATGCGATTAAAAAGCCGCGTAGTCTCGCTTCTTAAAGTTGTCCTTGCCTTTAAACGCTAATGAAACGGCTGAAATAAGTTACCGGCGCTCGTCTCGGACGACTTACAAATTTGCCGTATTTTGAGCAGCCGCTCCGGCCGGTCCGCCCCGGTTCTATTTTCTTACGTAATGTGAGAAAAACGAGGGCGGCGGCGGTGGTGGCGGTGGCGGGTCGACTCGGCGGCGAAAAAGTTGGGCGATTACGGTACGATCCTTTTTGCATTGTCTCTAACCTGCTCGGCCAGGCTAATCGATTTAACGCCATCGGATTTCGAGGGTTGTTTCGCGCCAAGCGAGCGACCCAATTTCGCCTCTGTCCGATTTTAGACATGCGATATTAAGAGAGAGCCGAGAGAGAGGACAGAATGCTCTCGATATCAATCGGCCGATAGCGCGTACAGCGCGCCGCGAAGACGTCGGTTATTAGATTGGCCGGAAATAAATTCCCGCGGGGTGACACTCGAAGTCTCTCCCAAGAGAAATATTCGGCGAGCATCCGTTGTCGAGAGCGCGCGGTTCAGATTTGATTGAAACAGTCTCGTAGCAGACTAGTTCTTCACGGCGACCGAGAAGAAGGAGAACGTAATCGACTTAGCCCAAGTGGATCTTATCATGGTGGAGCTAATCGAAGAGCAGAAATTAAACTTTATAATGAGACACGCGATACATGCGACTTCTCTCTCTCTCTCTCTCTCTCTCTCTCTCTCTCTCTCTCTCTCTCTGCGAGTGGCGACATATCACGCAGCGTGGCTTCTCTTCAGCCGTCACCGAAAACCAAAATTCGTTCCGGTTCTGTCCTGATAGACGCGAGTCTATAAGCCACTTCGCACGTTCCGCAGAGCTCTGTAGCCACCCGTGCACTCGACCCTATATCAAAGTCCATTGTTTGCGCTATAATACAGGACCATAACATAACGGCGAGTGGCCGGCTGGAATCAGGTTAACCAAGATACAACTGGCCTTTATTAAGAGTCCCTTATTAAAGGGTCTCTTCTCCGACTCAATTCTCCGCTCGCTTGTTCGTACCTGTTAACGAATCGCATTCGAGTGGCCGCCCTAACGCATTAGTACGTACATTCGATACCCGCGGTTTCTCCGACGAGAGAAGAGCTCCTTCAGAATTTCGCCGACGCGAGATATTCTCGCTTCGACGACCCTCCCAGCGACGACGACGACTACGTCGTCGTCGTCGTCGACGTCGGAATTCCTCTTTCTCACCGGTAATTCGCGCGCAGTCTCTCACTCCACCCCGGGAAAATCGCCATTTCCGTGGGGCCCCCACGAATCGTGCAAACGCCGCGTCCCGTCGTGTATTTGCTGCGACTTGTAAAAAATTGCAGCGCGTCGCGTCGCGTCGTATAGCGTTGGCCTTGCGTTCCTTGCTCGCGGGTTGTAAGAAGATTTAATTATATATCGCGATCGCGCGCGCAAGAGCATCGTCGCCCGTCGTCGTTGTCGTCGTCGCCCATCGTCGTCGTCGTCGTCGTCGTCGTCGTCGTCGTCGTCGTCGTCGTGGTATCTTAATTCTGCAGATCTCTCCGAGCGAGCGGACTCGGAGCGAGAAATAAGGCGAGATTACGAGGGATGTGCGGCGTCGTGCAGCGTACGCAAACTCTGGAGCGAACGCGAGATAGACTCGTTATTTTCTCACGATGGCGCAGAAACTTGCCGGTACGCTCTTCGCCCTCCCTCACTCTCTTTCTCTCTCCCTCTCCTCTTTTCCTGTTTTCCTCTTTCTCATCTCATCCTTTCTCTCTCTCTCTCTCTCTCTCTCTCTCTCTCTCTCTCTCTCTCTCTCTCT
>NW_022639598.1:676857-693388 GCF_010583005.1 Odontomachus brunneus
CGGGGGGTCTCTCTCTCTCTCTCTCTCTCTCTCTCTCTCTCTCTCTCTCTCTCTCTCTCTCTCTCTCTCTCTTTCTCCCTCTCTTTACGGACAGCTCTCGATAATATGTTCAAACATCAAATCTTACGGGGATCCAATCGTGGTTACCGATTCCTCGGGAAATGGCGGCGCGCGTTACAGTCTTGGCGTAAGGGGAAGTCGAACGAGATCGCGTGATTCCGCGTTTTACTTCGAACCTGACGTACTCGCCGTGTCTCTCGGCCGTCAACCGGTCAGAGGCCCGCACTTTGCAGGATGCCGAGCGGGATCGTACGCGGGTAAATGGACGGATGTTAGGAATTCCCTCTTTTCGCCGTAAACGTGCCTGAAAAGGAATCGCAAACAACACCTCGTCCGAAACATTCTTGTCTCTCACCTCTGACCGTCGAATCTATCCTTTCCGCCTAATTTCGTTGGTCGATTCCACCAGACCCGCATCTGTCTTTCTGTCTTTCTCTCTCTACTTCTCTCTTCTCCTTTTCCCCTCTTCCACCCTCCCTCTCTCTTTCTCATTCCCTTTCTCCTTCTTCCTTGGCAGAACTTGCTTTATGTAAATTATAACAAAAGCGACCTCGATGTAATATAACATTTCAAGCGTGAGTTCGTGCGTAAACTTTTGTTAGTAATATAACAATAACGAAATAACTCAGTTTCGGGATTCTCTGTTACGTGCTGCCGTGGAGAGCGTCTTTTCGCAGCGCCGTAGTCTCGTATGGACTTTTCGTTTAGGAAGGAATTTACTTTTCGG
Organism: Odontomachus brunneus; assembly: GCF_010583005.1. Classification (NCBI taxonomy): domain Eukaryota; kingdom Metazoa; phylum Arthropoda; class Insecta; order Hymenoptera; family Formicidae; genus Odontomachus; species Odontomachus brunneus. Next base: position 677,645 of record NW_022639598.1, read on the forward strand.
AAAATGTGCGCCGAAGCGCCTCCTCCGGGGACGTTGATTCGCGCCTTCGATCGACGGCGAAACGGGAATCGTGGCGCGCACGAGTGCTTAGAACCGCGTATGGTTCATTCATCGTGCATCGCGCGATTCACGATGATAACCGAGCGAAGTTATTCTTTCCTGCGAAGTTATTCCTGTGCAAATACGAAGTGGTGGCTGACTGGCGGAATGGATCGGGGCACGTGCCGTGCGATATCCTCTCTCTCGATCTCTCACGCTTCATTCCTCATTGGGTGGAATTGGCGGTATACGCCAACTGTTATGGCTATCGTTACGCTCATTCTATTATAGCCCCGGGAGACAATTATGGGCTAGTAATGGCCACGGTCGAAATGGTTATTGTGGCGCGCCAATTTCTTTCGGCGCTTTTTCTCCTTTGGTCGATTCGACGACTACGAGGTCGACGACGACGTCGTCGCCGTCGTCCTCGTCGTCGTGGACGAAATTAACGGGAAACGCCACATCGCGTGGCCACTTTGCCGGCCGTGACATAGTCACGTCGTCGATAATCGTGAATTTCGCTTAACGCGAAATTGACATTGATTAATCTCTCGAGTGGCCGACTCTTTTTTTCCAGGTTACCGTACTTACGGAGGGAGGAGAAAAATTACGTGTATTTTTAACGCGTAGAGAATATATTACACGGTATTACGTTTTAGCGTACGCGTGCACATACACAGACGTGTATGCGCGACGTTATTTAGTTATAATATGGATACATATGTACGAGAATAAAGGGTTAGAGAAAATTTAATGCGATAAATAATCTCTGTTAATCACGCGCGCTTTCAGCGAATAACATAGATATTAGCGGAATCGCGCGGTGCGGCTGATTCGGTTTTCATTTCGAGTTCTGTTTCAGTGGAATTTTCTAAATCCACGGGGTGCTTGTGTCGCGACAAATATCCTCTTGCCGATGTAAAATCCTTTTATAACCAGGCCATACGCGACGCTTTACGCTGCGATGTATTATTTTTCGTCCCTCGCGATTAAATGCGACCTTATTCCCGAAAGTAAGCCAATGAATTAAAAAATGAGAAAACTGTTGTGGCTATTAAAACTGGTTTCATTCCGTCAAGTTCCGACGAAAAAACGCCGGAAGGATTCTCGGTAGCAGCCAAAAGAAGACGCGTTTCATTGTAAGCTCTCGCGTCGTGTTATCCCTTTCTTTCCTCTTTCTCTCTCTTTATCTCTCTCGTGCGGGCGGAAGTTGGAATTTTCGAAGTAGCAAAGCTAATGCGTCCGTCCGACCAGCGCGCAGTTTCATCCACTAGGCGCGGCGCCTGCGGGCTAAGAAAATGTTTGGGATTACGATTTAGCTGCTGCGAAATACGAAAACAAAACAGCCACGTCAATTACATTATCCAGTTAACTATTTGCTATTCAAATATCGCGTATTTACTCGCAAATATTGGTCGAAATATACTTCGAAATATTCTATTAATATAAATCATATTGCGTTGATATGAATCACTAATGTACACTGAATCGCAGAATAACGGACTAAATAATTGATTCTTAGCAGAAAATGTAAAATTTATGATGGCAAGAGAGCAGCGCGGTGCTCTCTCGCCCGCCGTTTCATTAAATATCGCGAGCATATTGTTATAATTCCCGCGGGGAAACTCGTGAAAATCTTGCCATGTTTTTCTTTCCTCCTCGCCGCGCAACGGCGAAGCTCCCGGCGTGCTTGATAAGACGCGATTGCTAAAAATCAGCGCCAAAGAGGAGCGGATCTCCGCGACTACCGAGAGATCGCGACGATCCTGTAACTCACCGCGCGTCTTGTTTTCTCTTTCTGCCGCGCGAGGAGCAGCCGGAATTTTCAAAGCAGCGATGCTAATGCGTCCCTCAGACGCACTGATGCGAAACCGTAACATTTCATGCTCTGAACGCACGAGTCCGACTTCTCTAAGATTCCCCGTTCCGTCCTCCTCAATTTATAGCGCCAGGCTAAGAAACAACCACTCGGAGCCGTACCACTCACGGACAATTTGAATGTTTCCATTGGTACTCATCCGTTGAGAGGATCAGTGAAATGTGGCAGTAATTGGAGAGTCCCTTTGCGGGAACCGTCCTCCTCCTTTTCCAATATCAGATAGTGGCGCAATGAAATCTTTTGTATACGAAATCGGGTCGCGAAACGCTAGTTTATTAAATGTATTACGCTGTGTGCAGCCCAGATCCGCGCGCACACTCATGCTCACACATCACACACGCGCGCACACGTACAAACAGAGAGACAGTTTATCCGCGGGGAATGTTACGCTATACTTGATTTTTAATTCAAACAAATCCCCGCCCGGACTCCTTTCTAGCGATGCATAAACGTGGGATTTCCTCCGTTATATTTCGATCCCGCATCAACAGTTTTCGCGATATCGCCGCGCTGCCCTGTGAATAGCGCCTGTGAATACGATGCCACGAGGTATTTTTCGCCACGTCGTAGCTCGACGTTAGCGAGAGGTGACTCTTGAAATAAATCCTTATCCGTTGCTTTTTGCCGCCCCGGAATAACTTGCTCGCGCCCTTCCATACGGCGTGTCGGAACGATGAAACTCCGTTGTTTCTTCGTGGTCCGTGAGGCCAAAGACACACCCCTCTAGGTGCAAGAGAGCGAATATTAAAAGCCCTTGTCACACTCTGATATTATTCATCCAAACGAAAGAACTCTAGTTGCAAGGTGGTATTTCTCGAAATCGCATATTCGGAGTGTATTTCTCTTCTAATAAAGTGAAGCGTTAATCGGGGATCTACTGGATATTATTCGGACATTTTGTTGCATTTCTCAATGTTGAGAATATGTTTACTTGAAATAGAAGCTCTTGCTACAAAACATTTTTATTAAGAGCAAGAGCTCGCTCTGTGGATAAAAGGCAAAATTCCTCCAACTTTAAGATATCGCGCTTAGAATGTTTTCCTTTGGTTTGGGAAAAATTCTCTTGAGGATGGGCCATATGTAAGAGTAAAACCCTCTGGGATTCAGAGGATTCCACTGAGAATGAGATTATGCTTTTGTGAGTGTTTGTTTATTAATAGCAATAACAGTACGTTTTAGCGGATCGCATTCGAATAAAAGACTAGCTCCCCGTTTTTAAATAGAATCCCATCTCTCGGGATGGTTAACCGAGTCGAAAATGCGATATTATCCGGAAAAAGCGTTATTGACTGAACCGTGGTCTTCATATTTCATTTATGCGCATTTTACAAACGTCGCCTGAGGGGAGATAAATAATGCGTCCGTTAAAAGTACACGTAATTATAGTCAACTTTCAAAGCGCAGACTGAAAAAGAAAATAAGAGAAGAACGAGGGGAGAGAGTGAGAAAGAGAGGATGATATTCGAATTTTCGAGCGATCCGATTCCGCTCGCGCATTATCGTTTCGAGATAATTGCTTCAATCGCGTAATGTCGGTCTTCATTATAAGACACGGACGAGAGGAGAGCAGTTGTTACCACGGTATCTCTTCGTGCGCGCTCCACAGCGCTCGCGCCATTTCCGGGCGACGAAACGACACTAGGCAGCCTAGCGCTGTGTTAACGGGATTGAGTTAATTCGGAGTCAAGATAGTAAACTACGTTCCCGTTCATAAATACGAGTGGCCCGGGCGAATGGCCGCTCTCTCTTTCTCCCACTCGATTTTCCTTCCTCTGTCTCTCTCTCTCCATCCCCGTTCCTCCTTCCGTCTCTCTCCCTTTCCTGCTGTTTCCGTCGGTTGAAACACGCGCGCGCGCGCAACGAGTGCCATTTCGCGTAATGAGACCCCGACAAAACAACGCGCCGAAATATCAATCCGCTCAAGGCCTGTTGAGTATTGTTCACATGAGGCTTAGTGTCTCACAGCGTGTTACAACGTGTGTCGCAGCGCGCCCGCGCTCGAACGTACAAGGGTAGTCCTCTCAGGTTGAGCCGCACCGTTTGACACTCCTCTGCACTGCAAAGGAACGAAAAAGCGGCAGAGGGGTAGATGTTGAATACATCGCTCAGCGGGATGCATCTTTCTTATGGCTGTATCTTTTCTCAAGCGGTGCATTGATGCACCTGCGAGAGATGCCGCCTTTTTCTCTTTTTTTGTTTTCTTCCTTTAAGGAAGGAATCTTATATTTTTCATAAATTGACTGACTCTCGTCGTTCTGTACATGAGAACATTAATATAAAGCTGTCGCGAATATTACGCGGTACGTACACTGCATTAATATTACATCCACTTCTCTCCACGTGAGGTATCTCCCCTGAATACTTTACACGCTGAATAAAAGACGCCGCAGGAAACTGACCGTCTGCATTCGCCTGATGAAAATATAGTCGCGGCAAGGTAAAAGTCTCGCTATGAACGCGCCACCATCACGTCGTTCCCTTCGTCCTATTTCTTTCCATCTCCGCTTGGAGAAGGGTTACAGCTCACCAACCTAGTTCCCCCGGAATCACCCCGTACAATCGTAACTGTCTCTTACACACACCAAGCTCCCAATGATGGTCCTCGTAACGGGTGTAGGAGGGTACCGTTCGGAACGTAAGAGACAGGCCTTTATTACCAAATAAGATATCCCATCCATCCCCACCGCTGGTTGATCCAACTGACTACCCTCCCTTTGTTCTTCACTATGGAAGGAATCTATTAGCGTGCTTCGACTAATGAAAATAGCGAGAGATAGATAGATAGATAGAGAGAGAGAGAGAGAGAGAGAGAGAGAGAGAAATCATTCTCTTTGTACGATACACTTTTACGGTATTGCGCACGCAATTACAACGCCGTTCTCGGACGGATTCGCTCTCTTGCGTGCTTCTATACCGCGCGAGGCAACGGTATTACATTCGGTCGAGTAGACGCGTAAAGCGGACACGGCTTGCAGTCAGCTAAGGATTATGCATTACGATAGCAGCGCGTTGCGACGATACTAATCCTTATGTGAGCGATACTTTACGCTCGCGCAGCTGCGAGCTCTCGAACTAATTATACGTCGGACGAGACGCTTGAGCGCTCGCTCATTCACTCGCGCGGAGAATGGACCGGCTGTAATTTTTATAAACCGTAATTTTCGATAAAAGCTACTCTCGTTTCTCCTCCACCACCTCCTCCTCTTCCTCCTCCTTCTCCTCCTACTCCTCCTTCTCCTTTTTCTTCTTCTGCTGCAGCAGTCCTCAGTATCTCTCTTCTCTTTCTCGCGCCCGCGCGCGCATTGCCTCTCTTTCATTCCGCGCGGCAAGGTCTTTTTGTTTTCTCGCCAAAGCAGCCTTCTTTCCGCCCTTTCAGATTGCTCGTAGCTTTAATTTCTCCTCGAAGGTCCTTCGCTACTTTTCTCGATACCCGAGAGTCGAGTCGAGTCGAGAGTTGAGTCGACGGCGTCGGCGGTTCTGTTTCGACGAGGAAATAATAAAGGTCGATTCTCGGCGGTGGAAATTAATGTCGCGCGCCGCGGGAATTTATTGTTATTAACTCGCGGCGATCTATATTCGCGCGGGCGCGAAAGAGAGGGAGAAATTATACGTTTTTTCCCTTTTATTTATTTAGCGGATATCGAGGAGGTGACGTTCAACGGAGTCTTTTATAAGCAAAAGCTTTACATAGTTCGGATGCTGTGTAAAAAAATGAATTTTATTTAACATAGCTCGGACATCGACGGGGAATTAATTTCCGCTATGTTTTTCCATTGAAATATTTTCATTCACAATATTCGCACTGTGTGCCGGTACATAATTATTGGAGGTAAAAATATGTTAATCAACTGTATGAATGTGAGCATTTCTTTTTTTTTTGTTAACATGTTACATGTTGTTTTTGAACGTACGATTTTGAAATTTCACTACTTTCTACATTTCGCGTATAGTCAAGATTTTACTCGACGTATTTACGTTATGCAGTAATGTTCCGATCCGTCAACTGCCAATCTCTAAAATCGAAATCGATCGCGGTAACTTAACCGCACAGTTATTTTTTGGGACATACTATATACGGAGAAAACATTGCGATAAAAATTACACATCTATTAAAAATACCTATTAAATATCTATTAAAAATATTTCTTATTCAAATTACATTTTATTATATTTCTTTGTGTGTAATTATATAATTAATTCTTTGTATATTTTGTTAAAGTTGGACTGTGCTGAAATTGTAATAAAATTTACTGCAGAAAAAGAGTTAATAACAATAATTTTTCAGTAAAAAGTTAAACGCGTGTGTAACATTTTTAAACAAATATATAGTAATTTCAGTCATATAATTCTGTGCGTGATATCCGCTCCAAGATTATACAAATCTTATCATAATTTTTACTACAACATTTTTTCCGTGTGCAATCTGTCAGATCTGGAGACAAGTTTGTGGAAAATCAATATTTTTAGACACATTTTCTTCAGAGACACAGAGAAAAGCTATAAAGTCAAAATCTGCAAAGAGATCTGCGTTATCTCGACATTTTCCCGGGCTCTTCGCGAAAGTTGGCGCGCGATCGAATATTCATTCGGGCTTCACATACCTAACATTGTAACGCGGAGAGGGTTAGAGTTTTGGTGCAAATACGAAGTTAAGTAATCTGTGACGCGATATTTCAGTGGGTATTAGCGATATACGAGGAAAGCGGGTGAAAGCGCGGCCGAAGAAAAGGAAGAATCAGGAGGGAACGGCTCTCAGGGCAAAAAGCATTTCTCCGTAAAATTCCGTCGTCTTAAAAACGGATAGACGAGAGAAGTGCCTTTGAAAATATGCAATTAGTTAATCCTCGTTCGCGCTGCCCCGAGTCCTTCCTTTCTCGCTCGTGGCAGCCGATATCCAATTAAATGACTCATGAATGCTAATATTTAGAAATCAATCAACGAATCCGCCATCCCTCCACTTTATCGGCTCTTCAGTCAGATAAGAAACAATCAAAGGGTGCTCGTCCGATTGCGTCAGTCTGATCAGGGTCGTATTGGGACTCTCGTCGGCCCTGACTCTCTTTACATTAAAAAACATTAAAAATACAAATTTGTCGCGCGATATTTCTACGCGTGTTATTTCGAAATTCTTGCTTATGAGCACACAGAGCTTATATATACACACGTGTATCTTATCATATGTGTTTTTAATTACAGTCATAAGAGAAAATATATGTACATCTCTCTCTCTCTCTTGTTGATATTTCGCATTTACGTTCCGTGGATCGTTATTAGCATAATGTACTTAACTCTAATGGAAATACGAGAGCTTTCTGCTTTCTTCCGCGGCGTTTTAACGGTTGGAAGTAGCCCGCGTTTGATATTGTTGCGCCACCACTGTTGCTCTCAGCCGAATGAGGTAAGACGAGCGAGAACCTCCGATACCGCCCTCATTAGCTCTCTTTCCTCGACGCGAGCGAAATAATAAGTCGAAGTGGTACAAGGCGAGGCACACCTCATTTCCATTTCCATAGCTGCGTTCGGGATACCCGGGAATTATTTACGCCGTCTCATCTCCGGCGGCCAATTATTGCGGTGACAACGCGAGTCGAATCTTCCGCACTCTCGTGATATTGCGTGACGTTGCAGCAATGCTCCTCTTCACCATCACGTCCGCCTCCACCACCAGCTCTTCCTCTTCCACCTGCTCCTGCTGTTGGTCGTCTTCTTCTACTTCCTCGCCTGCGGTTGTCTCCCGCAACTTTCCACATTATAGCCACGTTAACGAAACAATTGTTGTTAGCGTTGTACGGAGGTGTCCCTGTAGCCGCTCGAGTATTCTCTCTCTCTCTCTCTCTCTCTCTCTCTCTCTCTCTCTCTCTCTCCCTGTCATGTATTTCACGGAGAACGCAGAAATTTTGGAAGTTTTGCGAAACGATCTCCCGTTGCGCGCGAAGAATCCACGAAAATTTCCGCGAGACATTTCCGCGTTCGTATTTTTGAATTAATTGTAACGAGGTTCAACGAGCCGCGAGAGAGGTTCGTCGAACTCCCGGCGCGCGCGACGAGATTAGAAAGAGCAGTCCTCGCAATTTCTCGCCATCGAGAACTTTGTTATTATGAAACAATCTAAAATTGAAACATCGTCGTGGCTATTCGCAAACTTTTATTTCGTCTGGCCGATCGTGCACCTCAAGAATAAACGCGATCCAGATATTGGGATATTTCTGCGTTATCGAAATAATTCGGCGGGTCTTTAATGTTTTCGCATCGTGAAATGAAAAATGCAAGACAATGGATACGTCAATAGTGTGAATCGATCGAATAGTGCTAATATCGTCGCGATATCATAGTATAATTTATATAACGTTTTATATAATATATAACGTTTTTTATATTTACCAGAATATATAACGCTGGCTCTCTCCGCCGCAGGACCATTGTTATCGTGACATAATAAAGTTACATGATTAATTAAACACATCGCGAATAGTTAGACATGCACCCACCTTGCGTCTCGAAGTGATAATACTTGGTCTTGTTCTGAAGACGCCGGTGTATCATATAACATGCGTATAATTACCGTTGCTTAATGAAGTTATCGATCGGAGGGTGTTCGCGTTTAGTCGGCGAAAGAGAGACAGAGACACAGACAGAGAGAGAGAGAGAGAGGGAGAGAGAAAGAGAGGCGGGAGAAGTTTAATAATTCTTACTAGCTACGTGTGACCCGCTTAATTATTTATCGAGAGACGCAATTAATCTTCTCTCTTCCCTGAGTCTCGTCTAAGCGCGAAGTATCCGCACCTCTCTTCTAAGACTGCGCGCCCTTATTAGAAATAGATTAGCTCTTTCTCCTCGCCGCGGAGGATATAGCGATTGCAGCGGCGGGAATCAGAAACAGCACTTAATTCGCTATCGACAGGTTCCAATGGGGCTGATTAAAGTAACATCTACTTTAACAACCTCGCCTCACGTATTCCACCCCTGAAAAGAATCGACGTTGTAAAAGCGTACGGCGCGTACCGTGCTCGAATCTGAACCCCCGTTTAACGCGGCGTTTAGCCTCGCGCACACAGAACCGCTTAATCGAGGAGAATGTATCTCAGTGCGCCGAATATAAAATATTTCTCGTCACTTTCTTAATGTTTTTCCGTCTCGAGGCTCGGATAGAAAAAGAGAGAGAGAGAGAGAGGAAAGGAGAAAGGCGACAAATACTTGCGCTCATCTGCTTTCTTGGTCGCCGCCATCTCGACGTATCGAAATATAATATCGGGACGGAGCATTCGACGAGAGAAAGATCTAATTAACGGTAAGGGATAAGTTACGGTACTTGTTTTGGGTATTTTTTACCGCGCACGGTTTTTCTCGAATATTTTCGCCTTCAAATAGTGAAGTTTGCAACCAACTGAAGTGGTATCTTTGGAGAGATTTGTTACATCAGTTTTGTTGTATGTCGTACAGTACGTTGTAAGATGAACAAAAAATAAGTAACACCAAATGACTTAAAGTAGCTTCTCTAAATTTCTTGGAATGAAATTTCGCTCAAAAAGTAGAGTAACCACTCGAATTCAAGTGACTTTTAACTCTTGTAGAGTGAATTCTTCAAGTAGAGTGAATTCTTCACGCTTAATTCTCGAGCGAGCATTTTCACTCGATATTGAAGAGTGAAACTGATGTCGCACACGAGGACATGCTCATTCTGATTAATTGAAACATTCGCTCATACGGAATTCACTCCAAGCTTGGGTGAAACACTACTCCCTTTTACGATTTTGAGTGGCAGTATTTTCACTATCGCTTCGAGTGAAAATACTACCTCTCTTCACTAGTTTTGACTGAGTTTCCGCTCCAAGAAACTTAGAGAGTAACTTTCCCCTTAGCGTAAATTGGTCCGTACCCTTCTCGTGAATTAACAGTACGCGCTCCGTCCAGATATTCTTACGTCGTTGTTCACAATAGCTCGCGCGGCATTGAGAGCCCGCGATACGCGCGAAAGGCGCGCGATTGCTTCTCGTGGTCGATGTCGATGCCGATCGAGTCGTCGAGATCGGCGGGCTTTATACTTCTCGAGAGGTATTTTTCTCGGCGGACGTGCGGGATGTCGAAGTTACCGAAATAAAGCCTCGGTCGCACGGAGAGCAGCCGTTCGTGGCTCGGGCCACGACGTAAAGGAAGTTGCTCAACGACCGTTGCCTTTACTGTTTATACGATCCCCAATCCAATCTCCAGTCTGGAGATCTTTGAGAGAACGAGTCAACTTTCGGAGGAGTGTCACGACTGCCGAGCTCTCTCTCTCTCTCTCTCTCTCTCTCTCTCTCTCTCTATCTCTCTTTCTCTCCTCCGATACTCGAGAACGAAATTACGATAACGAGGGATTTCGTAGCACGTTACACGATCCTACGCCATGCCGCCGCTCTTGCTCTTCTTGCACCATCCTCTCTGCTTCTCTCCCCTAGAGTCTTTGTGTCTCTGTTCCGCTCGGTCTCATCGTTCGTGTCTCGCTTCCTCGCCGTGGGATTCTTAAATTCGTGGAAGTGCGCTAACTTCCGAAAGTTTTCGGGGAATCTGAGGTTGAAAGAAGGAGAAGGACAGAGAGAAAGGGAGGGAGGGAAGGAGAGGGAGAGAGAGAGAGAGAGAGAAACTGGAGGCACGAAAAGGAGGAGAGACATCTCTAGAACGGGCGATAGTAATTGTAAGGATCTAGTCGGCGTTTTGCCTCGTTCCGTCGAAGTTCACCGTTGACGAAATTGGAGAAATATACAGCAACTGCAACAACATCAGCAGCAATACCGGTAAGGAGCGGAGAGCGCAGTAACCGTTGAGATCGGTACGGTTATTGTTTCCACCGGAGTTTCCGCGACGGTCTCCTTCTATCGTTCTCTCTCTCTCTCTCTCTTCCGTTTCTCCCCTGCCCTTCCCTTTCTCTTTGGCTCCTGCTCCCTTTCTCGGTCATGACGAAATTGGCGGAACACGCTGCAGTCTCGCGCGTGTAAGGGACCACCTACGGACCGATGGTGCGCGGCGCCACTTGTTGCAAAAATGATAATGAAGTAATAACGGAAGAAATCGCTTACGCGATCGTTGGATTTTCCGCTCCTCCGCTTTTACAGCGATGCCCGTTACGCGGTAAACGCGTGCCTCCGTCTAAATCGCCAGACAGAAATTGCGGTCGAATTGATGGGGTCGACCGGATCCGCGTCCAAAGAGCCGGTAATAGAGGAGATAATGACGAATATTGAGAGCGGCTCTAGACCTTCTTCCTATTTTTCGCCTCGACTTTTACTCCGACTCGCGACGCGCCCGCGCAAGCTCACGTCCGGGACAATCGAAGTCTCCGTCTCTCTCCGCCGAGCTTTACAAGTATCGATGCAAAAGCCAATTTCAGTAGCACAACGCGCCATACATTCCTTTACGAACCTTTGCGAAATATGAGAGACGACAGTAAATAGCGAGCCAAAAGGTAGAACTGACCGAGTGTTCGATGGGGCAGAAAATTTGAGAAACAATTGTTCTTAGTGTTAAAAATGAACAGATTACAGATCATATTCAATTGGGGTTTTGTAAAGTTCCGAAAGTTTCCATCTTTTCTGCTCTCTCGGAAATCGGCAAAAATGTCTCTGATTGAATCAGAGCAAAAGGAATATTTCACCGATAACCAGCCAATTTTTACAGATTTTCAGTAGAAATATTTTCCACTGCTATGTCTTATACAGTGGAAGTAAGATTTCAGTACAAAATCTGTTGTATACAAAAATTCGTTATACGCTGTACACTCTGAGAGAAATATTATCCGACAAGTAGAAAATATTTATTCAATGGATACTAAAAATTAAATCTAAATTTACTTGTTTAAATAAAATCAACAATTGTTTTCATGAAGGGAACGACGGTTTTAGAAAAACATATATTTTCTCACTCGAAAGAAATCTTTTTCAGTGTAAAGATATGTACATTAATACAAATGAATATGTTATTAGTATCCATCAAATAAATGACTAAAAATGATTAAAAATATACTAGACTCGATGAGTCTAATGAGCGAATTAAGGTCAATACAGAAAAATGAATATTATCACGTTTTTTCTTATAAAAAATTGGATAGGTGCAAATCAAAGTCGCTCTGTTCGGTAGCGTTCATATAAGTCATACTTCTTATAAAAGTATTTATAGTAAGCAAGAAAAATCTAATAACGAGAGACAAGCGAGTAATCTCCGCAGCCACTTAAACTTGCTCGCATAGAGTGCTGTAAAATTCTACGTACCACAATTTTCTAACAGGCACAAGAAACAGCGATAAATTTTACCTGTGACATCTAGAATTCAACCTGGACCAGCGAGACATTATTTTGAGTGCACCCTCGTCACTATTAACTGATCTTTTCAGCGATATTTGACTGATTGCGGTGCTACAACTGTACCATCAATCGTGAGTGCAGTATTTCAGTGGAGAATACACTGATTATACTTGAGAGAGCGAGCACACTGTTCTCTCTGTCGACATTTGCACCGTTCGACGCGTGCTGTCTTCTCAATTCTCAGGTAAAATTCCGCATGATTGTCCGCAATTTTTTTCCGAGCGTCCGCACGCGGGGATTTTACGGCTCGGCGTTATTCTCCCCGTTCGTCGGTACATCTTCGCGGCGGTGGAAAGAGTTGAAATCCCGCGCGACGAAAGAAAATTATTCTCGTTGAATGCGAGCCGCGTACTTTAATCTGTACTTTAATCTCTTAAGTCCCGTATTACGTTGCACACGCGGCGTTACACGGGCGCAAAGTTTCTCGGTCGGGTCTAACGCAACTTGGACAGTAACCAAGATTTGTGCGTCCTGGGAGAGATCATTATTATCGATCTTCAATGTCGGGCTCGGTTTAGAAAGTTCCGTTCGGGAGATTTGCCGTTAAAAGCGGGAGAGGGGGAGAGAGAGAAAGAGAGAAGGAGAGAAGGGGAGAAAGGGGCAGCCTCGAAGCGTTCCGAACATCCGCAATAATGCCTTCGATGCGCCGGTTCAGCCGAAACCCACGTCAATCAATCGGGAAATTAATGCAAATTTTTTGAGTCCCTCGGGAACCCATCGGTATGACAGCGCATGCAAAGACCGCGTAATCAGTTAAATCGACAAAATCAATTGCGACGTCGGCCGCGATGTATTAGGATAAAAATAAAAAAAGAGAAGAAGGAAAAGATATCCCAGTGGAGATGTGTACGTGGGCCTTCTGTTCGGTGACGGTGCGTTCTTCCCTGTTTCCTTCATTCTTTTGATATTTCCACGGACACAGCACGGCGGAGTCGCGCGCTATTTTTCCCCAAATGTATTTTTATAACTTTACGTTAATCTCGTATAAAGCGAATACGACGCGGAATTTGCAGACTGACACGGGCGACGAAGAATTATGAAATAACGTCAGTGAATTCTCCTCGCGTGAGTGACGCGGGAAAAAGTTATAATACCTTAAAAACCGTAATTGCGTGAAAGCGTTCGCGAATTTCTTTTTCTCCCTTTTTCTCCTTTTATTCTGTTCCCTTTTTTTTTTTTCTTTCACCGGCGCGCGAAATTGCGCGAAAAATAGGATCCGCGGGGCTTGATAAGGGGAAATATTTCGCGAATGTTTGAATATAAATCGCGCTCTCTGCGCTAATCTGGAAAAAGAAAAGAACAAAGAGATAGAAAGAGAGAGGGAAAGGAGTGAGAGTCAATAGGCAGAGAGCTTCGGCGAGCGCGAGACGTTTACCTTTCTATCTGCAACGCTTTGCATGTATCACTTCGGCCGTGAAACCGTTTGATAAGCTTCTTCAACATATAATATCGTAGGCTCTCTCTCTCTCTCTCCTCTTCTCTCTCCTCTCTCTTGTTGCCTCTTGTTCTCTTTTGCTCTCTTATACCCTTTGCTCTCTCTTTCGCTCTCCTGGCCGAAGATAGGACATCTTGAGAAGACAATTTTGATAGTGCCGCGGGCGATGATTTGATAATAATCTGAGCTATGCCATCGACCATTACTCCATTACATCACGTAGCGTTGCGTTTAGCTGGTACTTGGGAAAGTTAGATTGTTAAGCGCGTTCGAGAAATTGAATTGTGCTCGGTAAGGGCTTGCAGAAGAGTGAGAGAGAGGAGGGAGGGAGGATGGAGAGGTAGGAAAAAAGGAAGAAAACGGGGGTCGTCTGTGGAGGCAGAGAGGAAAATGTAAATACGCGAATAAAGATCATAATCCGCTGATGGGATATCATAAACGTCGGACGGACACACGCTAAAAATGATAAATATCGCGAAAGAGAGGGATGGACGGAATAGATATCACGTAATTTTTGTAGTTATGTTTGGACTTTAATTCCTACATATGAGAGACCGCTCTCCGGGTGCGCACATTTAATCTGTATTTATTATTTCATTTATTTGGAGTGATAACGTGCACGAGCGTTTCCTCAATATCATAATCTCCCCATTCTGATGAAATACCTCTTCCGCGTTATCGATAAACGGAGGCCTCGTTACACGTTAACGTCGCCGGTGTTGTCAGCTAAAAAATAGCCGATTATCTCGACGAGATTAATTCTAATCGATGAGAGCACGGCGCGTTCGCGTGAAAAATTCAAACAGCTCGTGAGGCGGTCCTTGTCGCAACGCACTGGTTGTGATAATTTTAATTTTTTCTCTGTTAGGAATCGTTTTTCATGCGCTTATATTAATTTTAATAACTATATTAATTCTAATAGTACTATTGATTTCGTCTATGAGAGAGAGAGAGAGAGGGGGGAAAGAGCAGAGGCGCAAGAGAGAGGTGAGGCAAGAGGAGGGGGGGGGAAGCGAGAATAGCTATTAAATTCATGTATTGAAGCACTCAACGCCGATACTCGGAGGGAATAGCGCCGCAATGTTTGAGAACTGCTGTATCGGGCGACACATTGCGTTATCTAAAATGTATTATACTATCGGTTTATCGATCAAACCGGAATAGTGGAATGCGGAACGGCCCCTTTATCTCGCATTCGTAACGGTACGTGTCCTTAAAAGACCCTCGGTGGCGGCGCATACGTATCCTCTCACTATCACAGTTTGGAAGATTCCGCGAAGATACAGACGGGAGTAACGTGTATGAGCTTAATTTTACGAGCGTCGGAGAGAAGCGTCGGAGAGAAGCGTCTGAAATCTCAGTTCTGGCCGATCGATATCTGAAAAGAGTGAGCCGAGTCTCTTTTCGTCGGTGAAGAAGAGAAGGAGGAGGAGAGGGAAGAAAAAAAAGGATTGGGCGCGCGCGCTTTTCTCCCGAGAAGGGCTCGCAAGATCGTCGGACGATTTCCGTATCGCGCGGATATCGCCGTGAAAATCGCCCGTACGTTTAAAGTAACGCGTGTAAGCCGCGGCTTTAAGCGCTTATCGCGATTAACACTTAATCCGGAACAATTTCAGCTGCCGGCGCGTCGCGTGGGGTGGGTTCTTCGTGAAGGCGTGAGAGGAAAGAATCGCGCTCTCACGGGCGACGGATATTTTCTGACAGTTGCGCGCGCAATTGAATCGCGCTACGTGCGATGCATATGCAGCGAAAAGGGACGAGCATTACTCGGTGGCGATTATTAATCGAATTGTAACCAGCTGCATCTACCGGTACCTACGGAGAAGACAGCAATAGATACAAGAGGAACGTTTCGTCGGGAATCGGAAATACGATTGACTGCAACGAAGGGTGAAATAAGAACGTTCTAACACTTGTCAGAGATCGTGCAACATCTGCGAGGAAGAGATCTTTATTTCTCGATAGATGAAAGACTAAGAACTTCTCCTCGCTCTTTCTGCGTCCTTCTTTTCTCCCTCTCTCTCTCTCTCTCTCTCTCTCTCTCTCTCTCTCTCTCT
>NW_022639598.1:697188-755379 GCF_010583005.1 Odontomachus brunneus
TCTCTCTCTCTCTCTCTCTCTCTCTCTCTCTCTCTCTCTCTCTATCTTTCTTTTTCCCTACGCTTCTGGCTTATTAAAAAAAATGATATGCAGATAGCATTCTAAATGTCACAGTTATAAAATTTATCGCTATTTTTTGTATTTGCTAGAAAATTATCTATGGCACGTGAAATTTGCAGCAGCGACATTCTCGTTAAGCATTGAATAATTGAAGTTAAATATATTTAATATCTGCAAACAAATTTAGGTGAGTGTAAGGATTCATTTATCTCTCGTTGTTAGTCTTTTTTCGTCTACCACAGTCAATTCTTGTAAGAAATGTGACTAGCTTTAATTTGGTTAGACATCATATACAGAAAAACCTCCTTGCAAAATTTAATAAACAGTTCCGATAATAAACTCTATCCCTCTGTATTGATTAAATCTTCTGTATTGATTAAATACAAAAAACATGTAAGATATCGCAACGTTTGCTAGTAGTATTTATCCATCTTGGCTAACTCCTCATATCCAGATTATTTTCGCTGACTGCAAGATTTTTTTTCTGAGTGCTCGCTTTCCTCTATCTCTTTCAACGCGGCACAGTGGCAACCCGCAGTTTCTCGTGCGTCATTGAATTCTCGCTCCCTCTGAAGGAAACCAATAACTCGAGCTCATTAAATTACGCCGCGCATATCCCTTACGCGCCACTTTACGTAGCGTACAGCGCGGCGGTTTTAAGTATTCACTGGCGAAACCGAGCGATGTGCCGGCGCCGAGCGGGAGGAGTGAGAGAGAGACGGTCTCGCGACTAACGACCCTCGTCGAGTAATTGGGGTACCAGTTGCACGCGTCGGGACGGATTTCATCCCTCGGGGGCGGATATGGTGGTGGCTGTTGGAGTCGTGGATGCAAGCAGCAACAGCGGCGACAGCATTCAGGACTCTCTTTCGTACGCGCTCGCACAGAAATCGCGACTCTATACGTGGCGTGCGTGTACATCACACGCATTACGTGTCGCAAGAGATAGGCGCGTACAGGGGAAACCTGAGTGACCTAGAAACCCCATCGTGGTTGTCACTCATTAACGATCCGCGCATCGGCGTCGTTCCCCCTTTTTTCCTTTCGCGTGTTCCTTGTTTTTCCCATCGTCGCCTCCACCCTTTCGTTCAGCTCTCGCGACCGCTTATCTCCTCTCTCTTTCTCTCCCTCTCTCTCTCTCTTGCCGGCATCTTTACGAGTCGGAGAAGGATTCCCGACTTCTCGAGGACGCGCGAAATGACCGAGACGCGAGGAACAGCGAGGATACCTTGTGGAGGTCGAGGAGAGAACGAAAGAGAGCGAAAGAATAAGAGTAGAAAGAGAGAAAAAGATAGCAGTAATTAACTAAACTAATGCAATTTGCTAGTCGATCTTTATTTATTAAGAGCGGTCTTGAATTTTTCAGCCAACGGTGTCGAGAGCACGGCGCAATTGTTTATCGTACCGGGCTAAATCCGATCCCGAGGTGCCGACGCGGGCTTCCGTAATTTTTGCAAAAGTTCACCCCTCTCGTCTAGCCCCCACTGGGAATAAAACTCGAGCGAGAAGGCTCTCTCTCTCTCTCTTTCTCTCCGTATTTTCTTTTTTCTGCTCCTCATCCTTCAGCCTCGTGCATTGCACGGAGCGTTGCATTACGCTCGCGCGATTATTGAATAATTTCAGCGTGCAATAGGTTCGCCAAGGTAAATCTCGCCCCGAGACGGGAGATGCTTGCGCGATACATGGGCTCTCTTTCCCTCCTTCTCTCGCCAAGCCCGAAAATTATAGTGGCCTGGCAAAAATGCACGCGCCCGAGTGCGAACGTCAAGATAGCGGTCGTATTAAATAATACAAAAGCAAGAGGCAGCCGTGCGAGAAGGAAACGAGACAGAGAAAAAGAAAGAGAGAGAAAGAAAGGGAAGAAGGAAGGCAAACTCGAAGAAGTCGCGTGACAAGAGCGACTTTCGAGGGATAATTTCCGAGGCCACGAGGCCAACAGGGTGGAATCTGGCGCGCCGTCGTTGGCCTGCAAACGGTTCGTTACTACGCGAGCACACCCGGTATAAGCGCCGTGCGGGACGCATGCGCTTATTTATTAGCGCGACCGAAAATCGATATCCGCCCGTCTCGCTCGCACCCAACGCCGGCTAATATTTCCTTCGGCTTCGCTTACCCGCGCGAAAACCGTGTAATTCCGCGGGATCGCGGCGGAAGCGAGGCTCTGTGTCGTTTCTTTTTGTGACGTTTACGGGCTCCCGGTGCATTGGCATCGCGAATCGCAAGGATGGAGTAGGTGGGAGAAGGTTGAAGCGTGGGAGGACGGCAAAACGGTAGAGGAGAGGGACGGGGCAGCAAACGAGAAAGAGAGAGAGAAAGAGAGAGAAGGAGGAGTAGAGGTAGATAGAGAGAGAGAGAGAGATAAAGACAGAGAGAGAGAGAGAGAGAGAGGGACGAGGAGGAGGGTAACAGCTTCGTTATTCAAGGAATACCGGATCTCTTAATCCGGGCAAAGAGCCTTAAATATTCATGTTTCATCTCCTCGCGAGCACAATTTTAGCGGCAGATTTACAGCCGTAATAATGAGTTACAAGGCATGTAAGTAAATTAGCGCAGCGCGCGCCCGCACCTCTTTTCGTCCCGATCCACCCGCGTTTCTCCCCACGCCGGGCGATAATAGAATCGCGAGATAATCCGATGATCGTCGATTTCTTCCCAATTACGACCGCAAATGCGATCGCAGCGCCGATCGGTTAGTACCCTCGAAAGCGTTCGCGCTGCCGCTTCTTCCAAGATATATCAGTTTTCAGACTATGAATAAATAATTAAAAGCCGGATTGGATAAACGACCGGGCGGATGGTACGGATAATACAACTTTACGTATTCACATGTAGAGGCGCGACCGTCATGTAATCCGCGATAGAATTACACGAGCGACCGCGGGGGTAAGAGCCCCCCGCCCCGTCTCGCGAAGAGCTCTTTATAAAATTCAAAGGGCCGCGGCCCCGAAGAGTTATCGAGACACACGTGGACCGATAACGAGATCTTCACATTTTCGAAAAATAACGAGGAAATCGTGCGACAACGAATGCGCGGCGGTGTCGCTTGAATGTTCGACAATACATTCGTACGGGAGATAGAGAGAGAGAGAGAGAGAGAGAGAGAGAAAGAGCGCAGTGATTGTAGTCGAGGGAGTAGTCGGACGTGGCGCACAAATCGGCACGGCGCGAGAACTTTAACCGGATTCTCAAGATCCTCTCCGGCGTCGCGCCTTAAACAACGTTTCATATCTCTTGGGTCGCGCGAGCGCGAGCGCGCGGCTAAATTTCTTCACGGTAGACCGCTTAAATAATTTCGTTACGTCGCGAGAGCGTTGCAACAATTCCAGGCGTGACAACGATAACCGAAGTAATTCAGCTTTGCTCTCTCTCTATCTCTCCGGGCTCTTGACGTTGCCGTGCTGCAGCGACGACGACGACGACGACAACGACGACAATGAGGACGGCGATGAGCACGAGGACGACGACGAGTCGGCGGCGTGGCGCGGCGCGGCGCGTCCCGACCGAAATTCCACTCGGTGTACTTCGAAACAACTTGGCATTGAGCGACAGACACGCGTCTCGCCTCCACATCGCCGCCCACATCGATCAACCATCCTCCAGCTAGGCAGCGTGGCGTACACACCCGCCCTGCGGAAATACACCGCTGTTCAGCGAAATCGGAACACACCGCCGAAAAGCCGATGTGTGCGTCGGTGATCTTACGAGCGGACTTAGCGGCGGCGGCGGTGGCGGCGGCGGCGTCGAGCACGGTAAATCGAAGGAGGGCGGGCGAGCGTAGGGTGAAACGGAACAAAATGCCGGGGATAAAGTACTTTCATCGAGTACGCTATTGCATTTCTCGTGCCAGGCGTATGACAGATAAATCGACTCCGAGCCGAGGAAACGATCGAGAAATTCGCGGATAAACGGTGGCTCCGCGGATATCTCGTGTAATAAAACCGGCGGGTTCGGCGCGGCCGAGACACGCGCGAGGATACGCCGGGCGTTTAGACTCCCGATTAAGAATCTAGAGGCGAAATCGCGCCATTAGCGGTTATTAGCGGAAGTTCCGAGTCGAGCTTCATCGGGGGTGAAATGCCGACTCGCCGCGAAAGATAGTAGTAGTGGTACCCACGCGCGTGTGTGTGTATGTGTGTATACCCACGTTACCTCTACATCAAGCGGCGGGATCGGACAATCGGGCGGTCGGCGAAATTCCGCCGAGCGTGCAAAGAGGGAAAGAAAGAGACAGAGAGAGAGAGAGAAAGACAAAGAGGGCCGGGTATCTCGGCCGGGCGATCGTGCATTTTCCCTCGCGCGATTCCGATGCGCGCTCGCGCGCGCGTTGGAAGGCGTTTCCCGCCATGTCTCTCTCGCCACAGGGGAGGCAGGCTACTTACGCGTCGGTTTGCCCGATATCAGAAATCAGGACGCACTTGTCGGAACAATTTCCGTCGACGGCCGTAATATCGCCGGTCGGTGGCTGGAAAGGTGCGGGGAAGGGGTGGCGGAGGAGAAAGGCGCTGCTCTCGCCGTCCGGTCTGCTCTTCATAAGGCCGGGGATAGCCCTCCGACGGCGAAGTTTGACGGCTTCTACGCGGAACAGGAGGTAAATGCCGCTCCCCGGATTCGGCTTTTTATTCACCCTTCTGCCCCGGCGACCCTCCCGCCGTCATATCTTTCCCTTGACGTCTTTGTCTCTTTCTCCGCGTCCTTCTGCTTTCTCCTCCCTCCGTCGGCCGCCCTTTCTTTCCCTCCTCTTTACCTTTCGGAGATAGCGCGTCCTGCTGGGCGATTTATCGAGGTTTAATTTCAATCGCAACCCCCCCGGCGAAGCTCACCACACCTTCTCGATCCTCCCTGCTCTCGACGCCTTCTGCTGCCCGATCTCGTGCACGCCCGTGCACCGCTTCGCGATATCCCACTCGTCTGTCCGTCCGCCCATCTCTCTCCGTTCGGTATTCACAGTATTCTTTCTCTCTCTCTCTCTCTCTCTCTCTCTCTCTCTCTCTCTCTCTGTATTCTCGTTATTTTCCGCCGTCATCTGCCGCGTTACCGCCGACGTTTAGCGCTGTATCTTAACGGGCGTCGTGTGATTTACATTATCGATTCCAGAAACGCCCCTGTCGGGATCCGCAACGACTTTATATTCAAACGAGGTAACCGGTTAACCCAGTTTTAAGTATCGTACGAATCTCGACCCGTTTCCTTCCGACGTCTTTTCTTATCCGGCGAAATGCAAGATTAATTTCTGCCGGCCTCCCCCCTCCTCTCTTCCATTTGTTATCTGTCTGTTTATCGGCGCGAGCGTGCTTCTTCTTCTTCTTCTAATTGCGTAGACGCGCGTGAAATACGCCATACGAGTATCCTCTTTCGATCACGAAATATGTATGTGTGTGTGTGTGTGATCGCCGAATTTATTATTCTTTATTCTCGACGGGAAAGCACGAGGAAAACGCGACGGGGAGAGAACACGCGCTTCTCTTCCAAGACCGCCGCACATTCACGAAACTGTTCCGTCTTTGTGCGTTCGCGATCCGTATTGTGCGCTCTCATAAATAAATCGCGATTATTCCCTGTGTGCCTCGCGCGGTATTAGACGCAGTCTCTCGAACGAAGCTAAATTAGGACGTGATTAAGCGAATAATTAATAGCAAATCCTAGGTAGGCTACGTACAAGCGTCCGTATGACGACGACGACAACGAACGTTGATGACGAGGGCGACGACGTCGCATGCAATAAGTAAGAAGTATTATGATATCGCATGCCGCCGGGATCCGATCGTCATGATCGGAAAACAGCACGACCTGTAATCGCTTGGGCCGCTGGGAGCGTGGCGTGCGACAATGTTAAGACCGGCTTACACCAGCAGTAACGCTGCTAATAACGTGTGTTTCTAGCAGTGTTGAACGAATATAGATTGTCCCATTTAAAATTGTCGGAATCATCGTTTCCAATAAGTCACAAAACTAGTCAATCATATTTTGTTATTATCTTTATTATTTTCTGATGAAAAATGAACATTACTCTGCTTGTTTTCCGAATTTGGAAATTTGCGTCTCTCTCGTGTTTCCGACGTTTCGTGAGCATTTCAGTTCATCTCTTCAGACAGCAGGGTGACCTGAAACTCAGTAACAACTGAAATTTAATAACATTAGTTTGCAATATTTTTTGGAGTAATATGCTAATAACTTTGTCAACATTGCTAGAGACATTATTTCCACAACCCATTATTTAGTGGCCCAGGTCGTAGGATGTTGAAAACAAATTATTAGCAAAAAACAACCACATTTCTATTCTCTCTGTTATCTCTGATATCTCTGTTATGAAAACTAATATTTCTGTTATTGCAATCGAAAATATTCGTTTGAACACTCAGTGATATTAGAACTTGGTTGAGGCAACTGAGAGCAATTGACTATATAGAAACCTCATAAAGGAATTTTTCTGTTCCTACAACCGAGTTCTCGTCTGATCCCTAAGCAACCGAAAATTCGGTTGCAC
This sequence comes from Odontomachus brunneus, assembly GCF_010583005.1. Lineage (NCBI taxonomy): Eukaryota > Metazoa > Arthropoda > Insecta > Hymenoptera > Formicidae > Odontomachus > Odontomachus brunneus. The sequence continues at coordinate 703,733 of NW_022639598.1, forward strand.
CAACGGAATTGTTTTTCCGTGTGCAGTTGAGTGTTAGCATCACTGATAAAAACGGGTTTTGTCTTGTCTTGACTGACTGCGTATTATAAAAATGGTCAACTTTAGCACATATTTGTTAATAAAGTGTATCAATCGTTTAAGGTTTTCTGACTTTGTTAAAAACATTTGAGGATATGTTTCTCATATTGTGGAAAACATATGAAGTACACGAGAGCACATTTGTCCAAGACATCGGGAAATCGCTGTCCGGAAAGGGCAGACTGCAACATTTTTGCTATTAGCTTGTACTGTCAACATTGTTACTGTACAATTTTCCAATGTAAACCGGTCTTTATTCGCGCAACGATTCGATGCGCGCCCACGCGGCGCACGGTGCGCATACCGTCGCCGCGCACGAATGCATTATTAATTATTTCCGTGTGTGTTTACATGCGCGCGCGTGTGTGTGTCCGTGAGCAGCGAGCTCGCGCTCTCACGGTGTATCCATCTTCGCGTGAGCGTATGTGTGTTCATTCGTGCCGGCCGCGCGTAATATATCGCGACATAATAAATCTCCCGAAATCGAGGATACCCGGCGCGCACGAAGCGCGCAGATCGAAGCGCGTCACAGCACGATGACAGCTACAGAGCGATTTTTTATACCGTCGCGCTAAATCGACGTCTCTTTCTCTCGCGCGCCCGCGCGCGCGCACATCGCTTGTGTCGAAACGCCCGACGTTTCCCGTTGTCCTGTGCGATTCCTCGCGATAGACTCGCCGGTGGAGTCGAGTCCGAGTTGCGTTTGATGACGAAATAAAGGGAGAGAAATATATAGCGCGTGCGACGACGGCGGCACTCGCAAACTCTTTGATGAACGCAGAACAAAGAGGTATGCCTCGTTAAAGCGCGCTCCAAGCTTGAAATCGTCGTTGAAATCACGATCGTTGCTTCTCGGACACCCCGTGTGCACGAGACGTATCGCGGCGTTTCCTACGCTCTTCTCTCCGGAGAGTCGTTCTGTAAATTCGATCCTTCACTCTTTCTCTCTTTCCCCCTCTCTTTCTTTCTCCCGTTCCGGAGACACACTATGAGCTTTTTCCGGATACCGCTATATTTTTCTTAGATCCGCCCCCGCTTCGCGACGGATAACGCTCGCGACGTCGCCCGCTCTGCTCCTCCACTCTGCTCTCTTCTTCTCTCGCCTCTGTCTCGTCTGCCCTCGCGATAGCGGCGTAAACGCATTAACCGTGGCTGAATCACCGTCGCGATAAAGCAATTACGTTAACGACACTTACGTCGTTTAAAATTCACGGCGTAATCGTCCCTCCTGTTTTCCACAGGAGCGCGTGGATTGCGGCGACGGGATCACGTATTCACCCTTTAACCGTTTCGGTAGCAGCTGCAATGCTTTCGGCAATAAAAAAACATAACTGCGTGTATATCGAATTTTGGTAGTTGTGTGAAGCGCGCGAGAATCGTTAACATTATTGACCGCTTAAATAAATAATAGTGTACGATAAACAAATATAATTCGCCCCCGCCATTTTCCTGCGCAATTCTCTCCGGTTCCATCACGATTGTGCCTCTCCGCATTGTGTCCCTCCATTCACGATTGTGCTTCTCCATTCTTGCGGCTCTGTAACGAAAATTCGAACACACACACATGCGCGCGCTCGATAATTATAAGTTATTTCCAACACAAGACAAAAGCAGTGGAAAAAACACAATTACGCGAAGATCTATCATTTCTCTCGCATAATGGATCAACGTACGAGAATTACGCTAATTAAAAACTCATAAACTCCCACGCGGTGATGAATAGCCGCGCGGGCGGGCGAGCGAGCGAACGAGCGAACGGGTACCGATAATTGTGCGGCTTATCCGTGAGTATTTTTAAAAATCGTTATCCCGCTTTTATCACGGGGATTTCGCGTGGTAACGCTTCCTGGCGTCGCTGGCGCTGAAGGGGTTAAAGAAAAAAGCGGCTCGCAGCTTACGCCAAGTTTTGACGTTGTTGCGGCCCCGATTGAAATATGCGCGAAGTGCACGAGGAGCTTTTTAATCCAACGGCCGGGAAAGTATCGGATACGTCGTTACGGAGTAAGATGTATAGTCCTCTCTCTCTCCTCGTCGTTTTCGGTTGGAGCTATCGATCACGCCGCGGTGGCGTATCGTGTTTTACGAGGATAAAAATATTTAAGATAGCGAGCGCGCGGTCGAGACTCGCCGCGAATCTTCACGCCGTCGTCTCTCAAATTTATTTACCGTGACACGACGAGCGTCCCGGCTTACGATGTCCCGGCGATTCGGAATTTCGCGCGCGCGTGTGTACATATCGCAGCTCTTTTCCGGTGTTTATAATACGACGCGCACAGTCATCGCGCGGCCTCTCGAGTCGACTGCGTTTCGATCGAACGATTATTATGCTATTGTGTAGCCGCGATCGCTCGCGACAAATTGATTGCCATCAATGGACGAATTCATGAATCATGAAGTGTAATCGGTATAGGCGGGACCGTGGGTCATTTTGATGCGCGTACTGTGGTATATATTTTCATAAAATACCCTGCGCGGGTTAATTTTTTGCGTGTGTCGCGCGTGCGAAAGCCGCGCGGAAATTGGAACGGCAGAAATTATTTTCTACAATGATTTCGAATTTGCTTTCGAGGTAGGGAATGTAATTTCGTCGTAAATTAAATATAGAACGGAATATGAAGCAGAGCTATGGAGCTTTCGTGCGTATGTGGTATGTGTGCGCGAGTGTACCTTCAAAAATGCATCGCGACGTGCGCTACTTGCGAGTAAAAAAATCGGTACATCTGTACCGAGGCTGTCTGGATTCAGGTGCCTCCCGACTACACGTGTACAGGTAGAACTCGTTAAGCAGAGTACAAAGATCTTCTACCATTTTATGAACCAAAGGAACAAAAATATCGTACCTACTTGCAAAAAGGTAGAAGTGTTTTTTTTGTTAAATTTTACGAGCTCTACCCGCACAAGGCTGTCAGCTAAATCCAGTATCGTTACATGCACGGTGTGTAGGGGCTTCTTTGAGATTACCATTGTTACCTCTCTTTCGTCGCGATGTACGTTACACGAAAACTGCTTCAGATTTTTATCAACTACGCGGCCGCCGCTCCTTTTCTCCTCTCCCTCTCGCGCAACTTTCCAATCTCAGCTTTGATAAAACACAGAAGAATAACTAGCGCGGGACTTGCGCGAGAAGTTACTTGCACATTACAAGTTTTTGTACTCGTAGAAATTCGAATAATGCTCGACGAGTGTCGGCCGACGAGTCCATGCAAGTTTAAGTTCAATATTGTTGCAACAACGGTGTGCGGGCGGGACGTTGCTCACACGTTTCCGATTGTGTTTCATTGAATCAACGCAATGATCGATGTACATTTGTTTCGGGGGGCGATTCGAGTAGTTTTGTGGAGAGACCCTCAGAGTGTTGGGACACCAACTGGCTGTCCGCCATTTCTAGGAAGGAAGTGAGAGAGAAGCTGCAGTGTGCTTGGCCATTTCAGTCTTCGAGCCTCTCTCTCGCTTCTACCGAGAGACAGAGATTCTCTCTTACTTCCACTCACGTGATTCCAAGAAACGGGGATAAGTAGCGGCGAACAGGATGCAGATCAATAAATCGAGCATCACGATGCTTTATCATAGTCTCTGACTGGAGGAATTCCAGTTTTGTGGAGACAAGGACCGCGGGAATGGAAGTGCCGCTTTAACGGTCTTCCTCTATGTATAGATCGCCGTCTGAATACACACATCGGGCATCGCGCTATAATTACGTCGGACAGCTCTAATTGATTCTCAGATATAGTGTTGCCGGTAAAATTCGTGCGCGAGATCCATAATTTCGCGCCGATGCGCGAACAAAGCGGCCCGCGGATTTAACGACGCCGCGGCGGCTTCTCGCTGCGGCTTCGTCTAACGGGCGAGAACCGCTAACGAATTTGTGCGCGCCCGCGAATTCGTGCACTCGATAATTTCGCGAGTTTACCCCGCCGCGACGTGCCGACAACCAGACGCGCAATGACGGACCTCCCCGCGTCCGTCGCTCCGTCCGTGCGGCACTTAATGTCGATAACGTAACGACGCACGTCGCGCAATTTTTCGTTCCAATTTTTTTTCTTTATTCTGAGGCAACGCCCCGGCGCTGGGTCGGCGGGCGCCACAATATGCAGCTCGAACGTCGCTCTCCATCCCCCGGCGAGCGCGCGTTTGCGTAACCTTTATTACGATAAAACACACGGAGAACTACGCAAAAACAGAAATACGCGAGCGCGCCGCGTCCATTCCGTACGGACGAACGGCGTCATAATTTCCGCGTTTTTGTAGCCGGGCGGGCGCGCGCCGCTTTATTTCGGCACTATTGTCGGGCAGTTGCGTAATAAATAGGATGCTTGATTCGCTGTAAATACATTTCCCTTCATCAAAATTATTTCTACCGCGCTCTGCCGCGAATTTCGACCTTTTGTTCGGGCAAATCGGGGAAATCGATCATTATGCGTGTCATAAACGGCCCGTTCGTTTCGAAAATCGCGTAAATCACACCGGGCAAACTCAGTTAAAGCGGATGGATCGCGTCAATTCGTACCAGCGCGCCGAATTCGCTCGGATTGCATTTTGTTCAGTAATCCGGCGAAAATTTCAATCTCTTTTGTTTTTCGTTTTTTTTTTTAAGATTTTAAAATAGAAGGATATGCATACGGTATAAAAATTGAAGAGATAAACGAGTCGCAGCATAAAAAGCTGCTCTAACGATAAGAATTTATTTATCTATTTATTTAATTAAGCGCGGGAGTATGTGTCCCGTCGGCAGAAGGAGAAAAACAGAGACGACGTAATGTACAAAAAATAAAAAGCGAAAGTAAAGGAAAAACTAGGATTAAACAGAAACGCATATATAAAAATGTTTATTTCAGTGAAGAATACGCTGAATATAAAAACGTTATGCTTATCCTTCTATTAAAGAGCGCGGACCATAAATGTGCATGTTACTTTCCACTCGTTAGCGGCCCGTACTGCTCCCATTTCGCGGCGGAAAACCGGAAATGTTTTTGATTACCCGCGATGCGTGTAAATTTAGCATACGTCGGACGTAATACGCCGATTGGACTCGCAGAACCGGAAGGGATTAAATTCATTAGCCCGCATCCCGCATCCCGCATTTGCCTTCAAATGCGGCCGGTATCACTCTCTCGCGGATCGCGCGGCAACATCGAATATGCGATCTTCATAACGGGCAAATAAATCTCGGCATCAGATGGCCGCATTTAGCGTTAAACGCGCGCTGACGGTATGGCCGCCGCAGGAGAGACGGGAGAGGAGAGGCAACGCCAAAACAGCAACAGCGACCAGCCGCGCCTCCTCCCCTCGCGGCCCTCCTCCGCCATTGTGTGCTAGCGAGATTTGATTTACTTTCGGAAACAAACGGCACGGATCCGCCGCTGCGGCGCGCGTTACAACGTTGCGCGTAATAGCCGCATACATTATTCGTCGCGATGCGACGAAAGTAACTGTCGGTTACGGCGCGCGGATTCGGCATTGTGGCCGTACTGATGGGACGGAAGACAGATCGCTGTAACATGGCGCGGCCCGACCGCACTGCGGTCGTCTAACATTTTCCGGCATGTTAGCCCTCTCGCGGCCTGCGACAGACACCGGTATGTATACATACCGCGACTTTTCCGCCGACACGCGCGACGATATGATCGCCGATCGCGAGTTTCGTTGACGTGTGCGTCGTGACACTTTGGCGATGTAGCCATTATCGGAAAAGGAGTGATTTTTCACTCTCCGTTCCAAAGCTCTCTTCTCGAGCTCTTCTCGCATCTCGCGCAGCGCGATGCTTCCTTTTCTCGTCTCCCGCAATTCGCACCGTCGCGATTATCCATCGTGATTCGCTTCTGTCATGATTGTTTCACAATTAGTGACGGGGTATCCTTTTTGCGCATTAAACTTGCGTTATGCAGACCGGGATAATAGCTTTGCTCTCTCAAAACGTTTATCTATAACTTGATCACAAGTTATAAATAGCATAAGCATTTTATCAGCAAATATAAACTGGCTGTACTTTAGAAAGTGCTGATATTTTCGACGTTATTTTTCTTGTGCAGTGCTATACTTGAATGGAATTACTAGTTATAAGTACATCATTTCAGTGAAGAATATACTGAGTGTATTTTAGATATTGTACAATTAAGATACTGATATTTTCGAATCTATATACTTGTTTTTCACATAATAATGTAAAGCTATCATAATGACAGGTAATTATTTCGACAGTTTCCACTCTTCTTTGAATAATCGATAAATAATAAACCTATAACGGGTATTACTAGAAAATCCTGTATTATCCGAACTGCATTATGTGCATTAAGGCTATTACGTCGGCCTGTGCGTTTGCTATAGTGTTCGCCAGGCTGCTATTGGGTCGATTTTATTCGAAGATGGCAGGTTCAAAGGCCTCACTTTTGCCGAAAATTACTTCCCCTTTATCAGTTATATTTGAGAAAATTATCAGAATTATCTTCTCTCTGTACATTTCGCTGCAACATCGCGATTAATCGGTGGTGGCGGCTCCGAATTCAAGGTTAATCGGCCGTTGAATGTCCGAACGATCGAAGACCACATTAATAGCTACGATACGTTAACGCAATCTCGCGGCGACGTTTGCTCACTCCGCGACTCATTCCAGAGCAATTCGCGATTATCGGCGATTATTATTCCCCCAAATTTGCGTTGGTCAATTTATCGTCTTCAGAAAGCGAGACGGGGCGATCCATCGATATGTTACCGCGTATATCGCGCATTTCGTCGGGCAAATCGCTTTGACGTATTACCGTTGTATCGCTCGCGATTGACCCGATCCGGGCTGCGTTAATCCACTGACGTGTACAAAGTTCGCCGGCGATCGCGATTTTGCGAAATATTTTGCGGGGCGAGCCGCGAACTCTCACCGGGGTTAGCGAGCGCGATCGAGCGAGCTCGCGCCAAATCCGCCGGCGTGTGTACGCGGCTTTAACACGCGCGTTATTTAATTCCGGCCGACCAGCCGCGCTTTTCCGCCACCTCCGTCCACCGCGTGAAAGTTCGCCGCGCCGCGCGCTCGCTCACGATAATCCCGTTTCCGCTCGCGTCAAAATTGTGCGAGGCGCATCACTCGTAAGCGGACATAATTGAAAGTGCACACAATTTCGCGACTTAGCATCGATGGATCCACATCAGAAAACATTCTCCCTTTCTGGATTAATCAGCAGTTATGAGAGAAATGCACAGAAACGAATGTGACTGACCGACCAATTATCCAGACAGCACACGATATTCTATAGATACCCTATCGACATCCTTTTGACGTCTTTAGGATGTCCCTGGGAGATTTGTGCTGTTGGGGATCTGTCTGTCGAATGGTAGTTGCCGAGCTGAATCGATAGAGGGCGCTGTCGTAGGTGCGCGTGTGGTTTTCTACTTGAAGCATAGACTTATATAGATAGACCGACCCTTGCCGTAGGAGATAGCGTGGCAACATTTACGATGCAGACATAACTATCTGGGTAGATCTGTCCTTTTCTTTTAGTTGCTTGGTGGGGACTAGTAGCGAATGAAACACACACATTGGTCATCAATAGATGAGGACAGAATAACGTGAAATAGCATATGGAAAAACAATACACATTAATTAACTTAGTATAACTATTACCTTATTACAATAGACTGCTTACTTTATAAAATTTCTCCTTCACAATAAAGGTGCTTTCTTCCCCTTATTCTATGCATTCCCCTCATTTGGTTTCATCCCCGCTATTCCTACTTTAGAGTAGAACAGATCTACCCAGATGGTTATGTCTGCACCGTAGATGTTGCCACGCTATCTCCTACGGCAGGAGCCGGTCTATCTATGTAAATCTATGCATCGAAGTAAGCTAGAAAATATCCAACCTAACTCGCTATTTATTAGTCAAATACTTTATAATAGAATACACAAAATGGCAATAAACTCGAGACGGTTACAGCTCAAGCGAATGTGTATAAAAAATTGCTTCGTTTTTTTTTTGGAACTAACGTTTGCTTTCGTCGGTGATTGATGTTCAATCGCTACTCCACTGCGCCGGCGCCACACGCGGTTTTAACTGCGCGGCCATCTTGGATATCGATATCTTCGCGCCGAGTCATCATCGCCGCATCGATCACTTCACGTTTTACACACTTTTTGTCCATCGAAAGTGAATCTCGTGCGGGAATGAGTATCGAGAGTGCCGAAAATAGCGATATGCGACTGTCTGAACGTATCGTGAGTACATTATTAGCGAGTAATTTCCTCGTTTCTAGTTATATGCAACCAATGTTTGTCGCAAGTTGGCGTCTCTTACACTCCTGTCGATTACCATCGACTCACTCACTCGACTCACTCAAGTGGTCATAGGATTGGTCGATCGTCGGATTCATTAGTCGGGAATTAGAAATACGATGGTAATGTGAAGGATAGGTAGGTAATGTAACGCTGGAGATACACGCGGCGAATCTTGATAGGCGGCGTCGGTCTGTTAGCGAGGGGTGTATCGTTATCCCCCGAATTAGGCCGGGGTGAGTGAGCGGGGGCTCGGGAGGGGACGCGCATTAACCCGGCATTACGGCGAAAGGGAGTAGTGCGGCCGACGTTAACGGCATTTACGTCGTTAAAACTTCACGCGCCGCACTCCGGTATCTCTGATACTCGCTCCGCGTCGATACCGAGGCCGCAATTCGGATCGCGAGGACGGATCTTTTTGCGTCTGACATGCGCCACGAATGGTATTCCCCCTCTCCCCTCCCCTACATCGTCGTCTTCTTGTCTCTCCAGCTCGTTCTCCGCGTTATTTCGGGGATTGCCAATTAATCGGCAAGTTGAAATGTCCTAGAAAGTTATAATCAATGAAGAGGTTATTGGACATACTTTGGATTACTATTGGAAGTCTATTGAAAACTCTCGTACGACTCTGTTACTTTTATTCTGGTCACTCTCTTGCATATTGATGGCTGTTTTATACTTCATATTGTCATACTTCTATTTGTGTCTACGCTATTTCGAGTCGTGGAGTTTTAATTTCTCACGTAGTAGCAAGATCAATAATTTTATTTTTCTCTCAGCGTGCTCAATTCTGTGTTTTTCGCGTGTAAAGAAGAACAAGTTTAAGACTTATTTAGTATTTATTAAATCGTTCTTCTATGAAATGAGGATTAAATGGCGTGATTATGTAAGCACAAAAAAACTATAAACAATATTTGTGTTTGCACTAAAATTTTAGAATATTAAAATTTAGGTTGAAAACTAACGGGAAATTTTGGTTTGGTTTTGTAATCCGAAACATCGGTTTTGTGTTTTGGACGGGTATAGAACGCAATTTAAAAAGAAATAAAATAATATATTGAAACTTCCTATCCAGTAGCAAACATTTTCTGTTATTGCGGCCAAGTTCAAACAGCTAACAAATTTAGCTTTGATAGCAACAACATTAACTGTTCCTATATCAATTACATGTCTTAATAGCCAGAGCTATATTTCAGCTCTCGCGGCTAGTCCTTTTTCTGCGTGTAAGGATAAATTTGACAGTTATGTGTCCAATAATGTTGTAAATCACACAATAGAGAATTAAATTTAAATTCACTATAATGATAACAACTGTTAACAAATTCAAAACGGAATTCGCGTGAAGTTTCTATACGGAAAGAAAAGGATTTACTATAGCCGCAGCTAATCATGCAGTTTGCTAGAAATGTACTTATTGCTGCAACTAAAACTTTTGCATCAATTTCATAACTAAATCTATGCCTATACTTAGAGCCTATACTTCTATACTTCTCAGAATATTCATATAGTCACAACGAGATTTAACTACTACACATACACAGTAAATTCTTACTGCCGCAACTAACTCTTTTTTTCCGCATAGAGCGTTGTTTGTTGTGCTCTCTCGATCATTATGTACGTTTCCTTGATAGGCGGATGTCGACGGTTGACAAGTGGCGGTCGAATGTTCCGCTGTTTGTTTTGATGCTCACTCGTGCCGTGTACTTTCTCCATGACTGAGTCATTACGTTTGGACGAACCGACGAGCGACGTACGCACCGCGACGTGGAGCACGTGTGCGCGTATGTATCAGTGAGAATCAGTTATCACATTCCCGTCTGCTTTTGAAATATTTAATCGGGATTTCGTCGACGTCTCATCGACGCGTTAATTAACACGTTGTTTCTCAAATCAACCCAATCGTGTCTACGCGAGTGTCGGTGTGAGAGTATCAGTGTCACGATATAGTGAATATCCGGAGTGTTACGGCGGAACAGCCTGGAGCAAGATGCTGAATCAGGAAGGCAAGACAGGGAAACAGCGATGCGTCATATATTTCTAGGTATATCGAATCATTCATCGCACAGAACTTTGACGAACTCGGTAAGAATAAAAGATACGCGAGTCCAAAGTGTAGAATCTAAGAAAGTCTCGAATCTGTACAAGTCTCGTCTGCTGATACGTGCATCTAATAATGTACCTTCGGTTGCAAGTCCCATTTTATTAGCATCTTTCTTTTCATCTCTGTTTAAAAAATTATTGTATCGAATCGATATTGAAATCTGTATTGATGCGCAGCATTATTGGACATGCTATTGTTTTTTCTCTTATAAACCCCATCCCCGTCCTCCTTTCGTTCTTTTTGAAGAATCTCTCTAAATCCTACCAATATCTCCAATGCTAGTGAAATAATAATAATACACAAAATAATAAAATTATAAAGAAGAACTATTTAATATTTTATATGCTTATTAAAATTGCATTTATTATTTCATTTATTTATTAGTTTAATTATTTACTCGTATTAATTTATTTAATATTTGTTTTTCGCTTATATCTCTAACTGCAGTCGCATAAATTGCATAATTGATATATTGCTTATATAAATAGAGAAGATGAAATACAGGCAGGAAATGGGTGGTTATTGATTATTTAAAATTTCACATATTTATTTTTTTTTAGAAATATTTATAACCTGGTGTCAGAGCATAAATATTTTAAAGACTCTTGTTAGCTTTCTTAACCTCAATTACAAATAAATAATATTTGTAATGGGATAATAATCTCTGTATAGAATTATATTTTAAGATTTTCTATTGCGCAGCTCTTGAAATTTAACGGAATTTGCAGAGTTAACGTGAAGCTAAAATTTTATTTGGAAAATCAAATTTCTGTCCGTTGAGACAGTTTTACCTTCAATTTAACCCAATATATAAGACAGCAGACGTCGTCATCGCAGCTCATTTATCATATCGCATGTAATTATTTTATCTTCTTTACTTAATAACTCAAAATTTGATGTGGTCGTTTGTGCGAAATGGTAGAAGAATTTTGTGCTTCAGTTTTCTATCTGCATACACACGAGTGTTAATTATCTAAATATTGAATGTATGTATATATATTTTTTTTTATATTGAAAGTGTAAATATTTAAAGGTCAAAACAGTAAAAATATCCAAGATTAGGTACCAGGCACTGGCACTTTTATTGACAATTAATATCTATGTCCAAGCCGCCTTTACGTCTCAATCGAGTTACAGAAACAAAGGGCAAGGCGATGGGAACAGATTCACTGTTCAAAACATCGCCACTGTCCTGTCAGTCAAACCATTGTACCCCGCGTAAACATCACCCGAATAACTCGGTACAGAGTACGGAAACTCAGCAAGTCAGTTGTCCGTATGATCAACAAGTCTCTCACGGTCCAAAAGCGATCGAGCACATATTCTTTCTATTTACGTAGGCGAAATCTCGTATATTCTCCTTTCATCCTATTCTGCATCCTCTTCGATCACAGAACGTACGTACGTTCGTTCTTTGCGCATAGCGAAGTTGCCGCTTGTTCGCACATTCTCGTTCTGCCGGCACATCCCGCGATCGCGGATGTTTCACGGTCGTCCTCTTAAATAAGCGAAACTTGCGGGACTACCGGGCGTCGGAAGACTTTCGTAAGACGCATTTACGTCTGCGTGCTATCAGTCGTATTTCGGAAATCCGGACTGCCTCTCAGGATTACCGGCCTGCGGCGACGGGCCTCGCAGTAATTACTCCGGAAATTACTCGAATTTCGACGTAGAGAGCGCAGAGGGAGAACGAAGGCGAGCACGGCCGAGTGCCGACGACGAATAATTTAAATGTTTTACGCGCGTCTGTAGTGCACGTGACGAATATAATACACGCGCCGTCTCGGTGAGACGATGAGAAACAATCGCATTCAGAAGCGGCATCGCCGATAAATCCGCCCTGACGTCTTTCACGGTCGGAGCGTTGCGCTTCCGCGCGTTTGATTTATAAATACACTCGCGTATGCATCCGTTCGTGTGATAAATAATGCTAATAACGCATCTGCGCTATTTGAAATATTTCAGTGTCGGATTTGCGATGCCGCCACGGAGGGAAAGAGGGAGAAGAGACGCCAAGAGTCGAGGTCGTCGTTCAACGAGGGGAGAGCGTGTCTTGTTGCCGAAAACGTCCTTCTGGTCTGGGAGGATCTCCTTGTCGTCGTCGTTCTCGTCGGAAATCAGACACCTGCCGCCCCGGTGAGTCTCGCTGCACAATTTTCTCTGTCGCTTCGTTATAACTTTGACGTCGAGAAAACAACTCCGGCCGGCCGATCGGCCGCGGTGGCGCAAACGCGAAATATTTACAAGCCGCAATTACGCGGCTCGCTTTTACGCGCGGCAGCATCGGCTCGCGGATCATAATTGCGCGCGTGAATATTTTAATCGTTTAATTACATTCGCACCGCATTTAATTACAAACGGCGCGTGATAATGATAGCAGTATACGCGGATTACATGGCATCCCTCTCCCTGTCCTGTCCGCCACTGCCGGCGGTGTCTCGCTGTAAAAATTTCGCAACACTATAGAGTATATAACGCGAGCGCAGCCGGTAGATGTCCGTCACGTTTCATCGATTCGCGAAATACGTTTCATAGAAAAAATGGTCGGTAGAGATTGCGGAAAGTCGATATATCCGTGTTATACGTTTTGCTCTCTCTCTCCCATACTCTCCCGCGCGCTCTCTTTCTCTCTCACTCTCTTTCTCTCTCGCGTTTTTTTTTTATAATCTATATCTCCAGGGCCGATTGCTGTCATATTGGTCCGGGGATGTGTCAGACGGTTCATGCTATCGTCGAATTCGACGTACGCAAAAAATATCTCGTACAGCGAGAACGCCGATTAATTCTCGGTTTCGCCTTCTCGCGAGAGGGAGCGCGATACAAGGAAAACACCGCGGTGGCTGAAAGCGATGGGAAACGAGTGAAAATTCCTCGTTCTTCTCTCCCGGTGTCGGTATTTATTTCTTCGAAGGGCCACGCGACGCAAAGCTCCGGACCGAAGCTCCGAACTTGTCGTCGTTCTCACCTTTTTCCACCAGGAAGAAAAGTAATACTGGAAGAAAGGAGAAGAAAAGCGATATAATACGCGGAAAAAGTGCAGCAAAAGTCCGTGCGTGGCGGTTAAATCTAGCTGCACAACATATGGATACCGAAAAGTTATAGCTGCCTGTCAAAATATTTAGCCATGAAAACGATATAGTAACAGCGGCGAAAGTTTCTACTACAGCTACATATACATTTCCCGTACAAAATTTCTTTTTTTTTTCGTATATTAAGGAACATATTCAAACGCCGTGGAATGTTACGCCAACTTTCGCGGCGATTCGCATTTTCGCGAGACGCGCGTTAGAACTGAGCTCGCGATGGGAACAAGCAACGAACGAAGGACATTAGGGTAATTCGCGTCGCGTTTCTATTGCCGCGTAGACGATACCCTCGCGGCGTATCCTCCGTCGTCGTCTCCGTCGCCGTCGTCGTGATGGTGGTGGTGATGGTAGTTGTAGCGCGTGCATGAATACGAGATCCGTTAAATCTTGCATTAAGGAAAGGCGAGAGGGAGGACATGCGGGAGCGAGCGAGCGTGTGTGCGCGCGACGCGCGCCGAATTTACGGTCGACGGGCCGAATTTTTGAGACTAACACGAGAGAGCTGGTGCGCGCGCGAGGAGGAACGACGTTCGTGGTGATGGTGGCGGTGGTCCGGATTTCGGCTACGACCTTTCCGGCCCACCGTGTATTCAATTTACCCCGACCAGGCGGGCCTCGACACCGTGTACCCGGTGTCTCGTAAATAAACGCTCGAGGAATGTTGCAGATGCTTGCGCGGGCATAAAATGGACGTAAAACAGACGTTCGCGAGCGTGAGGAGGACGTGGAAGGTTATAAAATGATCTCGGGCGTGTGCGCGGAGCGCTCGGCGCTTCCGAGGCATGTAAAAATGCAGGGAAGTGTCGCCACCGCCACCACCGCCGTCGCTCACGAGGTCGAACGTTAAAGGGCCGTAACGCGCTTCCTTTTTACCCTTCGTCCGCGACGTCGCGCGCATTGAAAGATTAGTTTCGCGCAAAAAGGAAAAGGGAAAGAGGAGGGGACGGGGAAAACAAGGGAAGAGCGTCGCGATCGATCCATCGCCGCGCGCGATATTATGCACGTCCGCGTCTCTCTCTCTCTCTCTCTCTCTCTCTGTCTCTCTCACTCTCACTCTCTCTCTTTCTCCTTTTCTCTCGACGCCTTTTGCGGCGAAGACTCGCGATTTCCGCTCCGCGAATCGCGTCCGCCGTCGAGGTCGCAGGTGAGCGGACGTTATTAATAATGCGGACAAACGCGCGCTCGCTCAGGAAGAGGCCTGCCTGTTCGCCGTGGTCCGAAGGCGTGGGAGCTTATCTCCGCCATGAAATTTGTAGGGACGTCGCGCTTTTTTCAAGCCGAGCCGCGTACGGGGTGGTGTATCGCGTTTACGTGTTTACACACGCGGAGAGGCGGAACGCGCGCGGCAGGGTTACTTAAAACGACACGAAATATTAATGCGCGCGCGTTGTCGTTGTTTTATAGCCGGCATTATTTCATCACTGTCGCATTGCCGTTACAAGGCCGCCGCCGCCGCCACCGCCACCGCCACCGCGAGATACCACATTGCGGGATTTACGGTCTTACAGACGACCCTTCGATCATCGTCTCGCCACGGCATCACCGTCGCTGTTTACGTGTCACGATACAGTCATTCGTCTTTCTGCCGCGCGACTCCTTCCCGCAGGCGGGAGATTCCGCATTCGGCGTTAATTCGACGATAATATTCGACAAAGCGCCGAACCAACGACGTTAGCGCACTTCCGTCCCGTGAATGCATTATATTTTTAATTACGTAAATAAAGCCCTCGTTGACAGCTTATAGATCCCGCCGCTAATTTCTACCCGTTATACGGCACAGAATATTACGGTTCTCGAGTTTTGCATTAAAATATTATTTAAATATTAATCCGCGCACGTCATTGTGTGGGAACAATATATATATATCCCGTATTTGAGGTGGGTTTTCGCAATTTCGATAATTTGTATATTTTTTATGCCGCTGCGTCGCGTACCGCTGTGCGCCGTCGGACTTTTGATTGAAACAGGAATTGTGTCGATTAATATAAAATATGTATTCTCGCCTGAAATTAAATTTGCGCGCGCGCGCGCACGGGACAGATTTTTCTGGCCGGAAATATTAATCTACGTCAAATGAAACGCCATGAAACAACCGGGCTCAAAATAATTTGTACCGTGATATCGAAAGCCGCAACAACGTTTTATTATACACAGGGACAAGGGGACGTGCGAGCACGAGCGCGCTTTCACATTAAATTTAATGTCCCCCGCAGTAAACGCGTGACAATACAAATAAAATTTCCGGACGATGGCGATACGACGGAGATACGCGTAATTATCAATATTGGATATTTCCTTTTTTTCCCTCCCTCCTTTCTCTCTCTTTCTCTCTATGTATGTGTACACACACACACACACACACACACACACACACACACACACACACACACACACACACACACACACACACACGCAGTGTGTCCAAATTCGATTTCACAATCTCTTATGAGGACGTAGAGCGGATTGAGATGAATAAAAAAGTCCCTTACCGTTTTGCGAAAATCACAATAATGATCGAGATATTAATTACAGATTTGTGAGTGATCACACATGATGTGATAGACGAGTTATAATGGTGACGTCTGCCGTCGTATATTTATACATTAGGTTCAAACTGAGCAAGAAAGTCCATTTTGCAAATAACCACGTGAATTTTTAATTATTAATTAAAGAAAATTGTTGCACCATTTTGCACGATAATGCACTAATCTTTTTTAATTAATAACTTATTAATTAAAAATCTTTGTGATTATTTGTAAAATGATAGAGGACTTTTTTGTTCAATTTGACCTAATATACGAACAGCATACATCACTACAGCTCATCTATCATATCGGGCGTCATCATTTGCAAATCCTCTTTAATTAGTAGCTCAATAGTTATTGCGAATATCGTGAAATGGTACAGGACTTTTGCGTTTACTTCAATTCGCTGTACACCCTTACAAGAGATTGTGAAGTCGAGCTGGGACACCCTATACATACATGTATCTTTTTCTCTCTCTCTCTCTCTCTCTCTCTCTGTCTCTCTTGATTCGCTTTTTTGTTCTTTCTCCTATTTTATTATAAAACACAAAATTACGACGACTGCTACGCACGGTATAATCGCCATTGGCCGTCGGTTCCCCTTCCATCCTCCTCTCCTCCTCCCGCTCGCCTCTCGCGTGCTACGTCATCATATAGAGACACGCGAGAACGACCACTATTATTTCTTGCTTGTGCAATCGTGTCACATTTTTGCGCACTGCAGCTGCATTAAATGATTTATGAGTCTTATGATGTAATGTTAAATATTTTAATTTGAAAATTAAATTTTTATACGCGCCCTTGCGCGCGCGAAAAAAAGAGAGAGAGAGAGAGAGATTCGCGAAACTGGTACTCGCGCCACCTCGTCACCGATGCCACATCGTCGAGCGGAAAAATGCGACCAGATATTATTACGTTCCATTCCTGATGATTTATGATTTTTTTTTCGACTTCTCCCTATGGTGGTGTCGCATGTCCCTACTGTGTGTCACGCGCGATATCAGTTTTGATATTTATTAACGGCCGAATGTAGTATTACGCCAAATTACTAAATATGCACGGTATAATCGCTATTACAAACTTTTCCGTATTACGTGTATTATCGTATTACATAGTGCGCCGGTCGATCAATATTATTTTTCATTCATAATCATGTCGCCGTGTGCGCCATCGCCGGGCTAAATAATTTATAAGCCTCTCCGCGTGGCGTCAAATGTTGATATTTTTAATAACAATATAATGGAATTAACGCGGTGGAATTAATAATAGGATTACTGATAGAATTAGTAATAGGTGCGTCCCTCTAATTACCGCGCGCACGCGTAAATCAATTCTTTCCGTCATGTCGCGGGCCAACTTGCCTCTGAAATGTTTCGAGGACATATCCCCGCGCGTAATTCGATCAAAAATCCAAGAATTACACAGGCCGATAAATTTTGACTTTTGCTCCCCCAGATTTGTACAGATGATCCTGAAAGTTATTTTATTCTAAAATGATTAAAAATGTTTTTTTTTAATGCCTTAGGATATCTTGAAAAGCTGACGTTATTCCGAGCAAAAATTGAATCTAGTGATTAAATAATAATGACACAGAAAAGTTGGGTCTTACATCGTTACTAGCTCACTTCTCCTAGTGGCTGTACCAGAAAAATTATCTAATAGCTAGATACAAAAAAATAACTTGTAACTATAATTGGAACAGTTACTAGATAGTTTTGATATCCAATTTCTATTCAGGATTTACCGATGATTTTCTATCTCGTTACTGTGTAATCTTTTTCATCTAGCCACTATGTATGTAATTGGTATAGTTACTAGATAGTTTTGATATCCAATTTCTATTCAGGATTTACCGATGATTTTCTATCTCGTTACTGTGTAATCTTTTTCATCTAGCCACTATGTATGTAATTGGTATAGTTACTAGATAGTTTTGATATCCAATTTCTATTCAGGATTTACCGATGATTTTCTATCTCGTTACTGTGTAATCTTTTTCATCTAGCCACTATGTATGTAATTGGTATAGTTACTAGATAGTTTTGATATCCAATTTCTATTCAGGATTTACCGATGATTTTCTATCTCGTTACTGTGTAATCTTTTTCATCTAGCCACTATGTATGTAATTGGTATAGTTACTAGATAGTTCTGACATTCAAAAGACAGTAGGAATATTTAGCCAGTCCCGAGTTAGTGACTGGCTAGAAAACTTATCTAATCATTACTATCTAACTACTAGTCTTGAAATCTGCTCTACTAGATACATTTTTGCTTGGGTATGGAGCATTTTTGATAGCATATTTGGTGCGCCGAAAACCTTCGGGATGCCGGCCGATGTTATTCATCGCGCATCCACTCGTTGTATTCGCATTGTCTTCCCGCGATTACCCCACTCGCCGGCATATTCTTCCTCCTCTGCCCTTCTTTTTCTGCCCCCTCTCCCCCTCCCTCCGCCTTCGCGAAACGAGAGAGATTATCCGTGAAACCACGGAGGCTTAACGTTCCGTCGGCGTTCCGCTACGTCGATTTAAAAATCCGGTCGGCTTAGTCGGTGCAGGCGGCGCGCTAGGGTTAAGTGATTTATTAATCCACCGATAGCCGTACACCCTCCAACCCAAACTACCCACCCACCCAGCCTGCCTGCCTGCCACACTCCCTCCCTGCCGCCCCCTCGACATCAATCGTTACCGTTGCCGCGGCGGCGGCGGCGGCGGCGGCGGATTGTACACGGGATAATGAGGCCGCTACCCAATTTCGCGATGTGTGAACTCCGCATTGTTTCCCGCACCGTTTTCACAGGGCGGCGCAATTACCGCCCGGGCCTTAAATGGCTCTGGCCCTCCACCCTACCTCCTCCTCCTCCTCCTCCTCCTCCTCCTCCTTGTTCTCTCGCCACATCGCGCCGTGCCACACCGTCGGCGCCCGGGGGCGGTGTGGCACACGCGAAGACGGATTTCCTCTTCTAAAGTACGGGCGCGGCGTCTCAAACGTAATTACTTTGGACTCGTGTCTACTTTGTTCATCGACGACGAAATCTTATTCTGCGCTAACGAGTAAAGCGAAACTTCCAAGCGGACCTTCCCCCCTCCCTCCCGTCCCGCCGTAGCCGCGCGCGTCCGCACCCTTTTTCCCCTTTTTTACGTTGTAACGACGTTCGGACAAAGGACGTTAACAAAAGTAGACGAAAAAGGGGGCGACAGTGGAAGACGCTGGATGGTAGAAGGCGGAAGGGGCGGTGAAGGAGAAGGGGACCAAGACAAAGATAAAATAAAACGAGAGGAGTCCGACAACGTTGACGTCGTCGGTGTCGTCGGCGTCGTCGTCGTCGTCGTCATCGCCATCGTCGTGGGGTGGCTGGCATTTTCTGTCGCCGGGAGAACGCAAAGTGGGTCATCTCGTGGAAAAGTCCGTAAAAGCGTGAAACGCAAAAGTAAAACGACGACGCGGCGAGGATGGGCGGCGAGGAGGGTTGGGCAAGGGTGTCGCTGATGCTGATATACTTCCGCTGATGATTTGCATAAAGTTCCGCCGCGCAGTCCCGACGAGACCAACTCGACGTCGACGACGAAGACGAGGACGAGACGAAGACGAGAGAAGGACGGGCGCGAGATTCCGCTTCTCGGCCGGCGGCGATTTTTCGGCGGACGGTCGGCGCGGAATCGCGTGGTGACCATCATTGCCGGCAACTTCTCTCCGCGGACCTCGAAACTACTCCTCGCTATCGCGCGCGATACCGTAGTATCTTGAATGCGCCAGAATTTCCCGCTTGGCGCGCGAGCCGACCGCGCACGTGTGACTGTGTGTGTGTGTGTGTGTGTGTGCGATTCTTCGTATTCCGAGTTTGCGTATCGTGATTTACTAGGCGCAACGTCGAGACCCGCAACGCACGGTGTGCAGCGCGCGCGCAACAACGAAAGGTTACGTTGCGAAATGGTCTCAATCAATCGCCGGCGTCCGAGGCGCTCGTTCTCATTTTTCCGGCGCGGCCTGACCTCGCCCGGCGCGTTCCCGGCGCCGGTCGTCATTGTGCCTCACGGCGTAATCGGAAATTAGAAAACTTCAGGGTATTACTTTTCACTTAGCACGCGGATGCGTCGGTCGGAATTTTAAAAGCGAGCTGGAAATTATTTCGCGGCCGCGCCAAAGTGTGTTTGCCGAGGGAGCGCGCGCTCTCCCTCTCCCTCTTTCTCTCTCTTAGGTAACAGACTCGCGTTGTCTCGCTTTCGCGTGCTCTTTTTATGCGTAAGCATCTTTTCGTCGAACATTGCGAGAAGTGAAAAGTGTAAAAAAAGAGGAGACGGCAGAGAGCGCGAATGCGCGAACACACGATTAACACCGTCGGACGGAGTAATGCATTTCCGCCATTATTGCGCTATTATCACGCGTTCATTAACGCTTCACGGTTGCAGCAATGTCGGCCGACACGGCGAGGCGAGAAAAGCCTTTTCTCTAAGCGAATGAATATCCGGAAAGTTACGTAGCTTCTGAGATTCGCGCGATATACAGCGACGAGGGAAGGACGAGAAGAAAAACAGAGAAAGAGAGAGAGAGAGAGAGAGGAAGGAGAAGAGTGCAAGGGGGCTAACGTAATTTAGCGTTAACGAACAGTTCGGAGTGAGTGTTACTGCACGCATAAGGAACCGGGCGCAGCAACTTTCTTCACGTCGCGATTAATTCATCCCCGTGCACTCTTCGCTTGAAAGTTCGCCGGCGATAGGAGTTTGTTTTCGCGACTCTCGCGGAGCTCTCGGGCTACAACACGAGGTCTCACTCTTTCGCTCGCTTCAAATTAACCCTCCCCAATGCGCGGTGGTCCTTTTTTATATCGTTAACACCAAATCGTACGTCCGTACGCGCGGCAATTACGCTAATTGCCGCGCGCGAGATATAGATAGAAATTGGCTCCGATTTCGATTCGAAATTTTGATTCATACATTTGACGTCGATATTCTATTTAATGGTTACTTTGATACCGTGAGGATCGTATCAGTCTCTCTTGATTCTATTTAATCTACAGTATTGCCAAGAGGTGCTTTTCAGTACCTACAAGTGGTCTTTTGTGCGTTCTCTGACATTCAGAGGCGCTAAGTAGGGCTTCTGTTTTCACGTGTATTACTGATCCTCCAGAATATACAGATGTTAGAAAGTCCAAGTCGAAAATAGGATTAAAATTTCAACATGGAATGAAATGAAGATGTGAATGAAATGAAATACAATAATGTGATTTTTCCATGTTCATTTCGGCGATGAATTCCCTCAATTTGTATAGTGTCGAGATCTCTTCTCAATTCGCGCATCGGAGAAATTCATCGTACAGCGTGTTTGAGAATTTACACGAGCGCTATGTAACGGCAATAGAGAGAGAAATAGGAAAAGAGAGAGAGCGCACCAGCTCGTTAATTTTGTTAACCCATTCTCTGCCGCTCGAACGACGCGAGTTTTTATAAACTGTAATTGCAGAGGAGAAACGGGTATTGACAGGCGATGCGTATCGTCATGCGGAAAAATGACATGCGTTTCCGACGCGAATTACGAGGGACAAGGACCGGAGGGTGAGAAGAGAGAAAAAGCGAGAGATGGAATATACGCTCTGTCCTCTCTCTCTCTCTCTCTCTCGCTTTTTTTATTTTTTGTTTTTGATGAGTAATATAGACTGAAAGTTTTTCGAAAGCTACGCCCTCAATAACAATATTTTTTCAGGAAAGCAGCATTGTGCACACGCACAAAAAAAATATGCGCGCGAGACGGCCGACTCGCGAGTTCTCTTTTCTGTTTTTTTTTTCGGGTTTTTGTATGAAAAAAACGAACGAGCGGGTGCAACTGAAGCAATTCACGAAACAGTTTTCCCGAGTGGTCCTTTTTATGCGCGCGACATTGCGACCGATGCATTCGACGTGCTGAGAAACGCGGGTTCCTTTTTTTAATCAAAAGAGGGCAGAGCGAAACGGAGAGAGGGAGAAAGGAGAGGGGGGGGGGGACACGATAGAGTGGTAAGACGCAAAAAGAGACACGACCTAAATCGCGTCAAATACGGGCGTGTTTGTCCATGAGACGGATTGCGACTGTAGATCCCTCGGAACCGATAGAAACGCGATCGCGCTTACTTCGGAAACGGGAATAAACGGACAACTTTTCCCGGCGTTTATCAATTTCGCGTTTGACGCGTTAATTTCATAACATAATGACGGGGACATCGCCTCGGCCGGTTTGAGATGTCGAGCAAGCGCGGTGTTCAATTATTCCGTAATATTTAATAGATATTTAAATCTCTCTCGAGAACGGAACGGATAAAGACGAGGAAGGCAAAAGAGGAGTAGGGTAGAGAAGAGAGCAGAGGGACCGAGTTAAACTACGCTCAAAGTTAACTGGGCGCTGGTGAAATCGAGCTGCAAATCTGTTTGTTGTAGCGCGAGAGAAGATCGAAAAGCCGATCGATATCGGAATATCGAAGCAACGCGAAGAACTCTCTCTCTCTCTCTCTCTCTCTTTCTCTTTTTTTTTCATATACACACGAATATCGAATTGTAAGCGTCAATAAATATTTTAGTATGGCTTGCGCAATTGTTCGATCAGCCAATATTTGCATGTCACTGTGCAACACGTGTTGCGCCGTTTTTTTTTCTCGCGCTACCGTGCATCGTGTTTATTCGGACAGAAGCTGACGTCACTCGCCGGGCCGTATTTCGATTTAATTCCGGCGATTTTTAACGTTGCAGTCTTACACGCGTTTAACTTTCGTTACGGGCGACTCGCCTTTGTCACGGAACGCGAAGCTTCCAATTTCCGGGACAAAGGCAAAAGTACCACGTTCTCTTCTCTATTTTTTTACGCGCTCTCCCCGGCGAGTCGCCCTCCCGAAGAAATTGTTAAACGAAGACAGATGTCGCCGGAGAAGCGTATCTTGTCCCGAAAAGAAAGAATTTGATCGCGCGAAGCGATTAGCACGGACGAGGCGTTGCTTTGCGAAATCATTATGCGAACGCGTTGCAAAGCACAGAGGACGGACGCAGGGGAGTTCCACTTCTTCTCTACATTATTTCGACGATAAGAGCGATCGATCGACCAAGATAATTTATTATTTCAAATATCGCTCCATTTTGCACACCCATACAAATGATAAATACCGAGATATTCGATGAGCGCCCCGACCAACTACCTTAGTTTATTCATTTATTTATTAACGATGAAAATTTTGCTCTCTCTCTCCTCCCGTTGCTAATAACGTGGAGTGATTAATACAAGAGTTTCGAACATGTGTAAATATTAAAATCTCACTATTAACAGAGTAACAATAATTGAGAAAATTTACATCAGTGATTAAAAGCCGAGAAAAAACGCGATTACTTACCCCAGTTGGCTCTAGAGAGAAAGGGGGAAAAAGTAGAAAGAGGGAGGGAGGAGGGAGAGAGAGAGAGAGAGAGAGAACTAAAGCTTAAAACTGTCCGCGGGAAATGGAGCGAAAGCCGACGTTTCGCGAGGCAAAGAACAGGCCAAGTTTGGGCAAACGCGACACTCCCCGGCTCTCTCACGCGCCTCTCACGAGGTGGGTTCGTTAATGTGACCTAGGAAATTCTGGTGTAATTGGGACCACCCCCTTTCCCCCCGGCCAAGTCCCGCTGGCAATTGAGCTTCCGCATATCGAGCGTCGGCACGGTCGTCTCCTCCGACGAGAACGTCAAAATTAGGCAGCTGTCGCGGGGAAGTCCAGTTAGCGGCCCTCTTCTCCATCTCGCTCTCTCTCTCGCTCTCTCTCTCTCTGTCCACCTCACACCCTCCTTCCCTCCCTCTTTGGCTCGAGGGTCACGGACACGGGGAATTCGGGATGGCAGATGTGCGGGCCCCGGGATAATTGCCGGGGCCGCGTCGTTTCCGTGCGTTTCGTGCACGCCACTCCGACTCGATTATGTCGAACCCAACCCACCCCCGCGCGCGCGTCCGTTGTTGTTGCCTTCGCTGTTATCCCGCGATTGCTCCGCTTTGTCGTCGCGCGCCACAATGAACGATCGATTGCACGCTCCGGGAGAGAATCGAAAAATAATTTTTATGTCGTTTCTCTCTCTCTCTCTCTCTCTCTCTCTCTCTCTTTTCCCCTGTCTATTTGCGACTTCCTCTGTTTTTGTCCCTCTTTCAAAATGCCAGAATCGATCACGCACGAAATATGTACGAGGCGAGAAGCGAAATATCTCCGTGCGAGTTGAACGCTAATATTGCACAAGCGTCGCGACGCGAGTAAAAATATCGAGGATGATGCCCGGCGCTCGCGTAAACACCAATGACGCTAATTTGCAAATTCGATTTCCTTATTGTATCACGATAGAATTTTCCGCGAGTGATTCGCGCGTTAAATTAACCGCGGCACCAAAGTTACGTGACATTAAAGCCGCGCGTTTAAAATTAAACCGTTCGATAAGCGACTGCTCTCTTTTTTTCTCTCTCCACTCCGCTGCGTAATACTGGCCGCGACACGGGGACACATCAAGCCGGCCGCGCAAATTAATTTAAAGCGACAGCCTGCGAGACGCGCTAATGGGTCGGATCGTGAGTTATTAAAGTCGACGAATTATTGGAGCCGAATCGTGCGCGCTCGTCGGGCCGAATCAAATGCAGGATTTATCTCGCGGACGCAAGAATCGCGAAGAATGATTGCGAGATTTTTCCCATAAAGATTCGGGACGAGAAGCGGTGCGGCGTGGGTGACGAGGGGGAGAAGAAGAAGAAGGAAGGGGGCTGGGGGACGAAGGGAACAGGCGGTCGTCTATTTATCATCCGCCAGAGCGCATAGAAGTTAACCATCCCGAACGTTTAGAACGCAGGCAGGAATTTAAATTTTATCAGGGCGCACGTAAGACACGTAAGATAAATTATCATTCTTAATGCAAGGCCACCTTTCTCCCCTTGGCTTTGTACAGCATGTCCCGTGTATCTCTCTTTCCCTCTCGTTTTCTGTCTTTCTCTCTCTCTTTCTCTCGGTCTTCTCTCCCCTTCACTCTTTCCCTCTTCGCCCCTCTCACTCCACTTCCTCCTTAAGCCTTCTTGGCAATAGCGTGTATCGCGAGTCCACCGTAGAAAACACGAGAGACGGAAAGAGAAAGAGGGTGAACGTGCAAAAGTCTCGTTCGCCTTTAAGCCGGTATCGACTTACGCATGACATTTCTATCGGGTATCGATTTATCGGTTATAACGGTGAGCACGATACGGGGAACAAAGGTCAGCGCAGTTTACACGTTCTCCCGTTGAACTATCGACGCGCGCGTATAGATATCGATATTCGTCGCCATAACCGTCGCATCAAAGTCAGTTGCGGAATACTCAAGAATGCCAAGCCCCGTGCATTATAATGCTGATCTAATATACGTGCCGCGTACCTCCGCTCATTGCTGAAATGCATACTGCATCGGTGACGACGGCTACGCCATTCCGCGGCAAACGCGAGCACGCTTTATGTGCGCCTCTGTGCGCCCACGAGAGAGAGAGAGAGAGAGAGAGAGAGAGAGAGAGAGAGAGAGAGAGAGAAAGGTGAAGTGACGCCAAATTGATTCTATTAATCCTAGAATGCGCCGTGCAATTTTTATCATTTTATCGGAAAATTGTAATTTATGTCGCCACGATGCAACGCTCCGCGAAGTAACTGAAAATAAAATAGGGACGCTTCCTGTAAGGGATACTTGTGGAATCACGCGCGCACGTACACGACACGAATTTTATTAACGATGCAGCTTTCATCGTGTCTCATTTTTAACTTTGCATCAGTCTTGCGACGCACCGCTTGGAGATATTGAAAACAAAAAAAAATCAACTCGCAGAGCTCTCAAAATCGCGCGCGAAAAGCGATTCGACGAATCACCATTACGGGGGAATTTTTTCGCCGATGAGTAAGGGATTCGTCGTTAAAAGGGTTAAATCTCGAGAACACACCGCGGTGATTTTGCGAGCAATCCAAGCGAGGCATGGTACGCGCCCGCCCTAGAAAAACGCTCAAACGCTCATAAGTCTCGATCAGATAAATTACGGGCGCTCTTAAAAAAACATTTTTCACCACGACGGCGGTAATAGCTCGCTATTGATCCACTTCCGCCCGTACAACGCTCGGGAGAACTGTTGGCCGCCGTCGCGACGCTTACAGCGCGGCGCAGCGTGGCAACGCGAGAGCGCAGCCGAGCGAGTCCGTCGCGCGGCTGGGACGAAAGTTTTCGAAAAATTTCAATCTTTCAAATTGAACGAATGGGCTCTCCCCCTGTTTGGTCCGGGTAATTGTACGAAATGCGGGCTCTACGAGATGCGCCTCGTCTAAACGAGGTACAGAGGGAAGGGTGGCTGAGTGAGTGAGTGAGTGAGTGAGTGAGTGAGTGCATGAGGGGATAGACAGGGAAATAAAAGCGTTACGAGAAGACCCGTTTTCAATCGACCTACGCCCATATACGGGCGATAGACGTATAAAGTATCGCGCAGTAAAAAAGATCCTTAAAGCGCGCTCTCGTAGAATCACAAAACATGAGCTACGCGCTCTCTATTTAGACGCACGGCTGGTCCTCCCTTTCCTCTCTCTTCTACTACCACCTCTGTGTTATCATCATCAACCAACGTTCACTACCACCAACGTTCACCAACGTTGCCATTAACGCTACCACTACTACCACCAACGCTATTGTCATCGTCATCAACGCGAGCACCATCACTACTAACGCAACCAATGCCACCACCATCACTAATGTTACAGCCGCCGCACCACCAACACCATTACTATCAAAACCATCACCAGCGTCACTATTATCACCATCAACGTCACCACTATCATCAACAACGCAATCAACACCCACATTACTGTCAACCAAAGCCACCAACACTATCGTTAACGTCATCATCACGTCAGTTACCACTAGTGTTATAACTGCCACTACCGTGGTGGTGGGAGATGAAGGAAAAGGATACCGTGTTGGTGATAATGATGGTATCTCCATTCTCTCTCTCTCCCTTTCTTTTTCTTTCTTTCTCTCTGTTTCTCTCTTTCGTCGGACTAATCCATCGGGCTTAACTCTCGGAAATATCACCCTTTGTGCTCGGGACTCATCGCCTAAGTGGCAGCGTAACTCGTCATTTTTTAACGCGCACCGAGGGGTTGTCGTTGCTGTGTAGATAACGTTATCCGCATTGTACGTCGGACACCCCGAAGAATCCTATTACCTTATCTCTCTCCCCTTTCCAAATGATCTCGTTAGAGTTCGTAAATCAGATTTCCGCGAGCTTTCTAAAATTATTATCACGTGTATTCGCCGAGTATAGCGCGTCGCGAATTCGCACGAGTCACAAAGTGTTTGCGAGCGCGCCGCAATTTCGTCGGGACGTACTCGCTCGAACGTCTAAAGTCGAATTAAAAGTCCGATAAAATCGCGGCTAGGTCGGTTTTCTCGTCGGGGAAAGCGAGTACTTGTAATCGCGGAGAAAGAGTGAGTGAGAGATACGATTTACCCAAGGCGAGTATCTCCGCCGATTAAATAAGGAGCGCTCGATATCGCGGCATACATCCGCGCGCGCCAGAATGCACCTCGTTGCAGATATTTAGACGGCGCCGCTAAATCGTTCCCTTCCCCGTGTATTTACCCGGAGAGTCTGGTAAATACAGAGACATTCGGCAAACCCTTTTTCCTCACGACAAATGTACCCGTCGTCGGAATTCTGAGGCGGAACGAAAAAGAGTAGATGGAGCAAAAAGGGGAGTGGGTGAGAGGCGTGTGTATATACAGCGTGTGTCAAAAACCGCGAGTACTTCCCACGGAATATCGCCGACATCGCGCCGAGCGAGCGAGCGCACGTTCGCGCGTGATTATTTGTGCAATTAACGCGTCTATCGCGCGGAGGCTGCCTCGAAGCGAAGTACAAAATAAGAGTGCGTCGTGGCCGCGCCTCGTCTCGGAAAATTCAATGAAACCGTCATTCTCATCTTTTTGCAACTTCAGCGTCGACGACGACGACGTCTCGATTTTTTCCACTCCGCGCATGTGTGCACCTTACGCCGATCGAAGAATTTGTTCCCCAGGCATCGCACAGCACACAGAAATCCTCTCTCCGCTATACACGCGTTACGGCAGCATAGACGGCGTAGAGGAGGGAGAAAAAATATCGAAGCAGGGGGAGATAGAATGTTACGTTACGCGCGCATGATGCGCGCCGCGGGAAAAATGGAAAAATCGAACCACCGACGCTTTAACGATTTATGCAAGTTTCTCGCCTTCCTTACGTTTTCTGCGCTCCACGAAAAAAAACGCGGCGCCCGCTGGTATCGAGGGGGCCGGGGGGAGGAGCAGCGGAGGATGGAGAAACCAGGAGGGGAAGAGGAGGAGGGCAAAAAGTTCCTCGGCATTTCGAACACGCCGGAAGTCTTTATCGCCGAGGCCGGTCACGTAAGCGGCGCACGTAGACAAAAGTTCGAAATCACATGTAGTGATGTGCACATCCCCGAGCATACGTGTCTCCCCCTCCCTACTATCTTCCTCCTCTTCTCTCTCTCCCTCTCTCTCTCTCTCTCTCTCTCTCTCTCTCTCTCTCGCATCTATTTATCTATCTATCTATCTATATCCTTCTCGTCCTTCCTCCCACTCTCTCTCCTTTCACGCGACACACTCTGGCAGCGTCGCGCCCGCGCGAGCAGCCGCGTATGGGGCGCGGGTGGTATTTAAGCGCATATGGGCACACCCGGGGAGAACGTAAACATGCAGTCGCCGGTCTGCACCGCGCGGAATTTGCAACATACGGCCGCCGTGTGGCAGGGGGATAATGACCGCGCTAGCGATCGTTACGCTATCGATGCGAGCCACCAGCGTCGTGCACCCCTGTGGCTTCGAGGGCTCGTCCTCCCTCTCTTTCTTTCTCTCTTTCTCTCTCTCTCTCTCTCTGCTCTTACTCACACGCGCTCTCTTTCTCGAGTCGCCGCGGATCTCTGGCGTTAGACGCCGCGTACTTCCTCGTGTGGTGATGGCGATATATTAAGTCGACGTAAGAGTATTAATTAATGCGGCCGTACGTTGCCGCACCGGAGGACGCTCTGCAAGTCTCAGCATTCGCGACACGCGCGCGGAGAGATCGCCGCGCGCGCACGCGGACTGCATACGCGCGTCCGCGCGAATTCGAGGGATCGTATCGCGCCGGCCGCGATGAAAGATTAATCGAACGGAAAGGCGGAGTCCGGCGTTGTTTCCGAGTGTCGCCCCGCGCGGTAGTCTCGCACGTCGGGCAAAAATAGCCGTCCTTAAGTGATTTCTTCTTATGCGGCTCTCATCCGCCGCCATTCATCGCGGCCGACTCGGATGCTGCATCGCGTGCGTTGTACGATATGAAAATATGATGGAGGAGAGGAGATGGTGGAGAAGGCCCATGAAGGGAAGGGGGCAAACGGACGAACGGACGCTTTCTTGAGTTTTCCCGCAAGACATCGTTGATGATGAATTATTCTGGCCGCGGTCAACGTGCAGCATATTCCGCGGAAAAATATGAACGCGCGAGCGCGTCTGGAAGGTCGTGTTATATAATCCATGTCGCGATCAATCGGCGCCAACGATCATTCTGTCTAGTAACAATCACGTCAAGAAACCGCGGAAGGTATCTCTTGCTGTAGCTGGTGCGACTGCACTTCTTGCGACTTCTCGATTCCCCAAGAACAAATGTTACGTTCGCAAAAATATCACCTTATCTTCAGCGGAATCTCCTTGCACAGAACGGGTCGGTAACCATTGCTACTTGGGATATCTTAGAAGCAAGGAACAATGTGATCTTTAGATCTTCAAAGTTACACATTGCATTAATTGCGTTACCATAAGACCCTTTTTCTTCTGACTAGAGTAACTTTGAAGATTTCTGAAGGTCAATTTCATTTTGTATTCTGAGAATGTTTTAAGTGACACTTTCTGTGACTCACCCTGATCTCATACAAAAGGATTCTCTTAAAATCAAATATTCCCAGTATGATATTTTTGAAATTAGAAGAATTTCGTCTTTTACTGTAAGACAAGACTTTTTTAATAAACATTTATTTTCTAGAAAAGTCTTGTAACAGAAATTTCCAATTTCTTTACTTAAAACAGAATGTTTTCTATGGTAAAAATAGTATTCTGTGCTTCGAGTAAAGAAACGAGAAATTTCTGTTAAGAACATAACTAAGAACAAATAGAATGTCTTTTTACTACAGAAGGCATTCTGTTTCAAGTAAACATATTCCTCTTGATTCGAAAGGAAAAAAGTTGGAATGATAACTAATAAATTTCCCTGATTAACAATTTACTTTACTAGAAAAGGAGTGATCTCTTGGTAAAGGTTTTCGCTCAAGATAGTGATTATGGGAAATGGCACCTTGCAACCTTGGATTGTTTTTTTGGGTGTTAGAATAATTCCTTTTGGCTCTGTCCTTGTGAGGTCACATATAAGAGAACATTCATCAAAGATAAGAAAGATAAGATTCTATTTTTTGGGTATGAAATGAGAATTCTGTCGTGCGACTGCGCGCGGACAGGATACCTAGTGGCGTCCAGCTCGATTTGCACGACGTAACGATTCGGCGATTATCGCCGTTGGGTGTCGAATTTTACGGGATCCCATAATCCGTCGTTATCGTGTTCGTTATCGACGATTAACAGACGTCGCATCACGTGCGCTGCGGCGAACGAGACCAGGCCGGGGCGGAGGGGCGAGGTGAGGTGAGGCAAGGTGAGGGCGAGGCGAGGCGTTGATTCGAGCGAACTTAGCGGCTATCAATGTCGATCAATGTACATTACGTTACCCATCCGCCGGCTTGTTCTCGTCGAATAGACGAGCTGCGTGCGAGCGCGCGCGGCGGAGGATAGTCGTGCGGGAATTTCCAAGTCGGGCGTGACGATAAAACGCTAATTGATATCCGCGCAACAATTAGCGCCGAATTAACTGCTGAGCCGGAGGTATGCGGAACGGCTGGCGGACACGCGGTAGTGGCGGAATCGATTGATTCAACAAAAGTTTATCGGATAAACAGTACGGCCCATTTAATTAACAACGACTTCCGCCGCGAGCTATTTGTTTATGAACGCGGCCGCGCGCTGTCTCGCTCATACGCGCGAGCTTGCCTCCTCCTGCCCGCCCGCCGTCGTTATGCCGTCCGATGCGAGCTCGAAAAGTCGTAGTTTGCAAACGGACCACGATAATATCGCTGACGACTCATCGACTGCCACGCCGATCGGCCGTTTATTAAAACGCGCCGTCGGGACATGTGCGTTCGCGCACAAGAGGGAGCGAGCGAGCGAACGAGAGAGAGAGAGAGAGAGAGAGAGAGAGAGAGAGATGAAGAGAGAGAGAGATAGAGAGAGGAAACTCACGGCTGGCTAAAATTACGAACGAGCCCGGATTTATCCCGGTTTTAAACTGACGCGGAAATGTAATCGAAGTTCCCTTCGGAGGAAGAGCACGTTTAATTAATGCTCGTGTATTTATCGCGTGGACGGCTGAGTTATTGCGTGGTGTAATGACGTGGATTTAATTGCGCGTTGCGAACTATGGTATAATAAAGAGATAGGCCGCCAACGACATTGTCTATGTGTGTGTATGTGTGTGTGTGAGAGGACGCGTGTACATGTACGTACAACACATGGGTGAGAGGACGAATTTTTGTAAAATTGGCCTCGCTCAAATGTCACAAAAATCCGGTCGGTGCGGCCGATCGACGCTCGCTTAATGACACTGCCGTGCTTTTCCACACATTCGCTGCGTAGGGTGCATTAAGCCGGCTGATTTTCGTGCAATCATTACGATCGCGATGATTAAATTATCGGTCGCTGAATACAATTACAGAAAATATCGGAGCATCGCTTTACGATAACGCGCGGATATAATTCAAGGCCGTGAAGGTTACTCTTTGTCTTTCTGTCAGTGATAATGATTAATTAATGACAACTATGATCGTGCACATGAAAGAGTGGCGAGCTCTCTCTCCCTCCCCCTCCCGTCCTCTTCCTCCCTTTCTCTCTATCGTCCATCGAACGCTGACCGCAAAACAATCGTCGGGACGAACGTCGCGTCGGCGATGAAATTGCGAAACTTTATCGAATGAAAAGCAAAGAGCCACTTAATTAAGGCCCGCAGCGCGCTCCTACGCGCCCTCGCGCTAAATTTAAAATGCGACCTGATAGAGATGAATTAATTAGTACGCTCCAATTAGCGGCCGGTTAATATCGAAACGCGCGCGCGGGTTAATGTCGATACACGCGTTAAACGACAAAACGGCCGCGGAGGCGATCGATTCCCGAGTATAAAAGCTCGCCGAATGAGCGCGGCTCGTCGAGCGATAATTGGACGTGTTTATGCACGGACCGCCAACTATAATATCGATGCGAAATGAAAGGAAGCAGTCACCGTGCGCGTCCTTTCTCTCTCTGCCCCTCCCCTTCCTCTCTCTCTCTCTCTCTCTCTGTCTCTCGCGTCCCCGAATATTCCGCAGCGGAACGGCCTTCGGAAATCCGTAGAAACCTGCGCGAAGAAGCGTGTCGCGTATAATGGAATCTATCGCGGCGTTTTGTCCTTATCTGAACTGGCGATGAATGAAATTCACCTCGAATCAATAAGAGCGAGTGCTGCCGTAAATAGGCGAAATATCGCGTATCTGTACCACGGACACGTCCGCCTGTCGAGATTTTTTCACATAGATCAAAGGAGAAATGGGAGATTGAGTGCGTCGAATATTCAGAATTTTTCTTACTACGACTCGGGGAGGCTCGGAATGAAAGTTCGAACTACGCGCGGGGGTAGGTATCGATCGTACGAGATGGAATAGTCTTCCGGCCGATATACAGCTCGCCCGCCTATATCCGTAGAACAATGGTTTCACGAAATGGGGATCTATTTATGTTTCAATTATTTCCATGGCTCGCTCTGGCTCTGAGAGAGCGTCTCATGAGCAAGTGACGCGCGCGCGAGGCGGTTATTATTACTGTTTGTAATTCATTATCATACATTATCATACACAAGAGAAGGCATGTCGTTATCCGCTAGTCATTCGTCTCATTGCCACCGCCGTGCTCGCTCGCTTAGCTTCTTACTCGCTTATCAGGGCAGAATTGATGCGAAACGTTTCCTTTCTCCCGCGCTAAACTCGCCACGAAATAAAAATCGCCCCTTTCCCTCCTCATAGCCGCGTCTCGTTCGTCGCAAGCATGAGAGCGTAAATATTACAAAGTTGCCATTATAAAATTGCAATTACAAATTAATACCATCATCATATTCCTTCCACTATCCCTCCCAAATAACAAGAGTGATAGATATTAATCTCTCTTGTGAAGATTAATATCATGTCAAAGAGAAAGGGAAAGAGAGAGAGAGATAATGACGTTTAATTTGCAAATATTATCCTCTCTCGCGTATTTTTAATCCGATCCTTGAAACATTTATTTACCGTAACTACTGCGCGCTACTTCGCTCTTCCGTGCTCCGCGCTTTCAAATGTCCATCGGCTTTTGGGGTTAACGCTCGGTCCCGGCGAAACGACGCCGTCTAGTCGAGCCGACATCGTCTCGTGCTGCTCGGTCGATTAAAAATCGCGCCTCGTCAATGATAAATCAATTGACCGAGCGCAATTAAAGCCGCCGCCGCCGTCGCCGGCGTCGTCATCGTCGTCGCTGCTCGTTAATGTTATACGAGGCGACGTGACTCGTGTTATCCGTAAAAACGGCAGGGTCCGGAGAAAGAGAGACAGAGAGAACGAGAGAGAGAGAGAGAGAGAGAGAGAGAGAGAGAGAGAGAGAGAGACGAGGAGAGTACGCGACGGACGTCAAAGCGTCGATTAATTAACATCCGCCGTGTTATCTCGAGGACCGACTAGTCGGTGTGTGTACACACCGGAAGGACGGTCACGCGGTAACTTTAAAGTTAATCCGCGCCATGGTTTGCCGACTTAACTCATCCCACGCTTGGACTATGCTCTCTCCCTCCCTCCCTCTCTCTCTCTCTCTCTCTCGCTCTTCTCCTCTCTTTCTCCGGCTCTCTGTCCCCGCGCAACTTTTCCGCGGTTACTTTTCCGCTTAAAATAACTTGCCTTAACTCAATTATTTCTCATTAACTTAGCCGGTGCACGGCTTCTTTTTTGTCCTCGGCCAACTTTTCACTACGGCGCACAATGGCCGAGGTCGAGGTGGTGGAAGAAAGACGGCGAAAGAGAGAGAGAGAGGGGGGGGAGGGAGGGAGGGAAAGAGAGAGAGAAAGAGATACTCGGAAACGAGTGAGCGTCGAAGGGTGGACGAAATGCAGGGGTCAGTCTCGCGCACGCTACGCGGGGGCGGGCGGGGCTGGCGTATGTAACGTACAGCGAGGCGTGATAATGGTACACGGTGGGAATTTATCGTGCTCTCGCTAACGCTTGAAATTGAAAGTCGAGAATTAGGATCTCGAAGAGTCGAGACCGAAGGTGTTGACCGAGGCGTCCTCGCGAGCTGGCGGGAAACGATTTCAGTCCGCGTTTGCACGAATACGCGAGTGTGCTGCGCGCAAAGGAAAAGACCTGTCGACACGTTTTTGAGCGGCGGAGTCGAGAGTCAGTGATTCGTAAGTCCGGAGGTCAAAGATCACACTCGAAAATTCTGCGGCCGAGAATTTTCCGGTTATTTTTCCAGTTATTCCGGATACGAGCGAACTTGCGCGCGAAATTATATCTTATGACTTCCACGTTTCGTTACGTACGAACCTTACGAGCTACTTACGGGCTACCCGATAACGCGCTCCGGTCGCGTATCCCTACAACGAGGATCGTCTTTACGCTGGCGCGTTACGACTAACGCCGATACGACTAACGTTGTCGTCGTCTTCCTCGTCCTGCGACGCCTCCGACCACCTTCGCGAGCAGAGGAGAGTCGCGTGAGATTTACATGAGTAACGCTCATCGCGGCTTTATGGGGCGAAAGTGAGGCGTTCTTATCCGACTTTACGACTCTCTCGGCCGGGAGAGAGAACTCTAGCCAAGTCCGCGTGAAATTTAGCGTGTAATATTGAATGCTGATTAGGATCGACGTGGAAGAGAGACTCGGCGCGAACGTGAATCTCGCGGCTTGACATGGGGACTTATTCGGTCGCTCGAAAGTCATGCATGGCGAGAAATACACCGGGATGTATCAGAGAGGAGGTACCTGACGACGCGGGACGAAAACAGTGAGACGGAAGAAGGATCGGCAAGCTAAGCTGGGAAAAGACTCGCAGCTTCCTCGCTGATACGCTCGATGGCGGAACGCTTAATACGTCTTTGAGCGGAAACGCTCATAGTCGCCGTCGTCGTTGTCGTTGTTCTTGATGTAAGACGCACGGACTCGAGTCGAAGGCGAGAGAGAACGACGACGACGGTGAAAAAAAAAGAGCGAAATAAGAACACGTCACAAGGAGGGAATTATCTTTGAAAGTTAAAGGCCGACGGATCGATTCGCCCTGCGAGAGTTCTGCAATCTAGCTGCGCGCGAGTCCGCGAGATTCTCTTTCTCTCTCTTCCTCCTCCTTCCCTTTCCCCTCTCCTTCCTCGTTTTTCCCAGTAAAAAGAGCCTTCTGATCTTAATTCCAGTTATTAAATCTTTCAGTCGGCGTGAGCGAATACGAGCGAGCGGGAGCGCTCGCTCGTACGCTTGTATTTTAGTTGCCATGAATAGATGTTTACTTATTACAATTATACTTTATAATAGCTTCCCGCGCGCGGTGCACTTCGCCGACAGAGAGAAAGAAGAAGCGCAACTTCTTCCTGCCTCTCAACTTTGCCGGTTGCAGTTTTGCCCCCTTTCTGAAAGCCGGACGTCGCCGCCGCCGCTACCGCCGGACTAAAGTTTGACACAAACGCGGCCCTGTGTATAATGATAAATATAATATTCATACGTCATCAAGAGAGAAAGAGAATGAGAAGGGCGAGGGCAAGAGGGGGGAAGAAGCAGAGAGCGGGCCGCGGAGGGCGCCGTCGCGCGGACGTCAGAAGGCGAAAAGTAGCGCGATGTTAACCGTATTGAAGCCAATCGCGGAGGTAGATCTCTTTGAGCGTCTAACGAGGCTAAGAGGGAAGGCGACTAATTCGAGAAAGGGATCGTCATTTACATACCGCTGAGCGGAAAATGAAATAACGATTCGGACGGGCCGTGTCGCGCACGCGTCGGAGTTATTAAGGCACGTTGCTTTCTAAATAATTGCTCCATTTAATTCACTGCAGACCTCATATATAGTTGCAATATTTTATTCAGAATAAAAACACACACACATATACACACAATTGATGAACACGCCAGCAATGTTTTAATATATAATGCTCATTAAATTATTCTGCCTTATAAGAGGATACCAAACGCATAATTTACAGATGTATCGCGTTTCATTCCCCTGAACTGAGAGAAAAAATCTATGAAATAAAAAAATGTTCGCGGTGTAGAGCTACTGATAATATATTATTTTTATACTAATATAAAATATTTCCAAACAAGAAAACTCATTTTTTCGTAAACCTTTTTCATGAAAGCAATTTTATAAATAAAAGTATTTAGATTGAAGTAAATATGTTATCAACACTTATCGAATAAATATTTTTAACTGTTTAAATAATTTTCCTCTCAATGTAATGCCGCGCGAATCAACATTTCCAATATCTAGAGTTTTCAAATATTAAAGATTTAAAGAAATTAGTATTATATAAAGATATCTAAAGATATCTAAAGATATAAAGATTATATAAAGATATAATATTATTTATATAACGTGCCTCGTATACGCTATTTGCGGGAAGCACGAATGATCGCAAAACTAATAAATAATGTCGTATCTTGCAGCTTGATCAGAAATACAAATTCTATTAGATGAAAATGCCGAATCCACCGTAGTCCTATGAACATCGCGCGCGCGTACACTCAGGCGTAGCTATACGTGCAAACCGATTCGTCATCTGCTATTCACTTTACCGGTTCAGCTGATATCGATTTTTATGGCACAGCTGATTTTATCTTTTATTTCTTTACGCGTAAGTAGCACGTGCATTCTAGCGATCAGCTGACAGGTCGATTTAGCAACAACCAAATATAATTATTCAGTATTATAAGTATTAAGAGTGCGTTCGCTTTGGGCGCTTACGCGCTGTAAGCGTCATTCTATCTTTATCGCCCATTACATGCGGTAAGACGATAGAATGACGCTTACAGCGCAGAAGCTCCCAAAACGAATGCAGCTTACGTCGTAAGTATTTCCTCAGTATCAGCGGATTATTTAGTCGCTTGGTTTTCAATGCAAACTCAAGTAGTCAATCACTATTATCATACCTAAGAGGAGTCATAAAATATTCCATTCACCTGACAGTCTATTTTCTTGCGAGATCGAAAGTCAACCTCGACTAATTACCATATTAGAATTCCCGAGTCCAACGAAGCTCCGGAGTGTACTCTTGAAGTAGCACACAATTTTTTGTAATATTTTTCTTTGCAGCATGTTGTCGCGCTCAAGGTAGCGTAACCTTCGATGCACTTGAGTGTAAATTACACGAGAAGAACGGTTAGTTCTTAACGCATAAATTTAGTTGTGTCTCAACCAGATTCAATAGTAAAATACAGAACAACTAATTATGTGTGCAACTCCAGAGCGATTGTTGAGTTATCGACGTTGCAACAGTGACGATAATCTGGTGGTTCTAACTAGAACGTATTCATGTTACGATGTCACTTGGATCAATTACCGCAATCAGATCACGAGCAATTACAGTTGTAGTTGATCAAAGTATCGAAGTAGTTGCGTCGTATCAACCATATTATCATCATACAAAGATGACTAGAATGATACAACTAGGATAAATATTTTTAGTTGTGTGCACCGTATCTTTTATCTTTTTTATCAATTACACGTGTCCAATACAGGACATTTTTATTGTTTTACTCTTTGAATATATTTATTTAAACTTTTTTTATTAATGTGTCTAGAATTAAATCCATATCCAAGCATTGGTGCTTGTACCTTATGCAGAATCATAACATAGATCGGTCGCATTCGATCTTCTTAAACTATTTATCCAAAATTATTAGTAGCAAGCAAGGATTTTGTGATATTAGCGTCGCGACGAGAGCAACGTGAAATATCAAGGATGTGAGCGCGCCTTTATTAGATTGAGAAAGGAAACTTGGTCAACATCGTCGCTTTCTTAATTTGTCCAGACCGCGCTTAGCTTCTCTCCCATTATAACTAATTGGGAAAATTATTTTATGTTTCAGATCTGGCGCGAGAGTTCGCGGCCGCACAGTAGATACGGTTCCGGAGGGCGCAGTTCCGGCGGATGCAGATGCGGCACCGGAGGATCCGGTTCGGGCCAGGCGGAGTCGGCTTGAAGGTAGGTTCGCGCGGACTCACTGTGCTTTCCTACTTAACCCTTCGCGGTCGTAAGCCGAGATACAGCCGTCAGAATGACTCGGATTACGGCCGCAAAGGGTTGATCCACTCGTACCTCTGTGCACGTCTGTTCGTTAAACCGAACTCCCGAATCTGACCGAATTATTTTCTTCTCTATTTCAGATCTTGTAGCGAAATGTGTGCTTGCTTTGAAGTTGTTTGGGTAAGTGAAAGAAATAAATGACTACTGGTTTATTCGTGTTGCTGCACTTTTCGCATTCGATTTCCTCGCTCTTGCTTCTTCTCGCATCCGAATATGCATCTGTCTTATTCTAAGTGCGAAAAGTGCAAGCAACAGACCTTTATGCTTTATAATACTAGAACCCTAAACATTAAGAAGTCACGTAAATACTAAACGTGGGTAAATGTTCAACGCATTTTCACTTGCTCATAACTTCTGTACAAATAATCAAAATTTAATGCTAATTTTTTAATCAGAATATAAAATATTGAGGGATATAAATCTATTAATATTTTTGTGATTCGATGAAGTTAAAAAAAGTTTTAATAAAAAAACAAAACACATTCTGAGAACAATTATTCAATAAAAAATTAACAAAAGGATATTTATCAATCAAATTTCGATCAATTTTTATATTCGATTAAGATATCTGATTAAATTTAATCAGATAATCATAATGACATTTCATCAGATAAACTGATAAAAAAATTATTAATCGATATTTCTCATCGGATGTTTCCTGATCGGATACAAAATTTCACCGGTATTTTGATCAGAAATATCGATTTGTTAATTTTTTATCCAATAATTTCTTTCAATGCATGTGTTTAAGAACGGCAACGTTTGAGGAAAGCCGATCTGGATAAATGTTACTCATGTTCAGGGTTCTAAGGTTCAGGTGTCGGATATTTATAGATATATTTGTACAACAAAGAAAAAGAAGAAGTTAAAAAAGTACAAAAAAAAAGTATGAAAAAAGTACGCAAAAGAAATACAAAAAAAGCACGTAAAAGAAAAACAAAAATAAAAAAATATGCAAAATAAAGAAGCAAATAAAAGAAAAAAATGAAAAAAATACGCAAAAAGAAGAGTAAAAAGAGTACGAAAGCGAGACGACAACAATAAAACTGCAAATACTGCAACAAGAGTTCTGTCTAAAGTAATTTCTAAGGAGGTGTTAAGCTAATGCACAAAAAAATATTAAAAATACTAACTATTAATAAAATACTAATCAAAATAATTACTTATAAACTTTGAGTTGCGAAGAGTGTCGTCGAGGTTTCAGTAGCCGAATTGGGACGGGGAAGTCTCCAGGTTCGACTCCTGGCTGAGACGATATTTCTCGCAACTATAATTTAGGAATCACACAAAGTAATGGGAAATCTCGAGTTAATTAGAGAGGTTAATTATATTAATATTTAGAATTGAGATTCACACAGGATCGGTTTGACATAAAAGGTTGATTCATCGCGTACGTTTAAAGACTGGAAAACCTATCCGGCGCATGCATTGACACTGTCAAACATTATTATTATTCTCTCAATATTCTTAGACATATTCATTCCAAGATCAGTGTTTGGGTTTTATTTGTCTATTAATATGCTTTGATACTTCCAATTAATATGTTGTATACTTTCGAAAGCCTGTGTATATATAGCAGTTAAAAAAGAAACTTTCTTTTTTACTGCAGGAAAACATTAGAACGTGCTATCTCTATCTATACGGATTGCAATTTTTTCTGCTCTGCAGCAGAAAATTATATTCGTTATTATAAATACCACTAATGATTTTTAAAATTTCGACGAATTTAGTTCATATCTCGATGTTATTCTCACATGACTACCGATTGAATTAGATTGTGATTAATATCCATTACTAGTAAATCTCTTTCGTAATTAATTATTCTTTTCCAATTATTTATTGCTAAATTTTTTGTTGTTAAATTTGCCAGTAGTGGCAAATTCTGGCTTTCGTAATCCTTATTTATAAAAGTGGTCCTTATTGATAAAGGGCTCTGAAGCTAAAACTCAAACACTCAATATTTAAATGTTAGTTCTCGTATTTAAGCACGATCTATTATCTGATATTTTCAAAGGCTTTCAATGTAACCAATGAAATTGACTCCCTGGATTTGTTGACTGCTGACACTAAGATATACATTTTTATTTATTTTTATTTTAACATGGCGCTGTTGCGGTAAATTAATATACTTTTTGTTTTTCTCCAGTTGTTGGAGATTACCAATCTTTCGAATATTGGTAAATGTTTTGATAGTATGGTAATAGTTCATGTCAATCCACTTTGAATATGGGCAGTTTTGACAGTTGCAATCATTTTGATCGCGTGAATACACCATTTGCAATCAATGATCTTTTGTAGGAGCATGTCTTTTGTAAGACTGAAGAAGTTCCAAATGTTGTGATATTGAAAATATTATGGTAACCGAAACGTATCTACTTTTTGTATTTATTAATATTAAATTTTTTTCGTACTATCACTTTCTTGTACTTGGCACTTATAAAGCCTTTCTTTTTCTGTTTTCTTTTTATTTATATTTATTAAAGAAAATTTTATTTTCCTGATGCAACATTAATATACATATATTTGTTTATATATAAAAAAATTTTCTCTTGTATATTATCATCCTCATGTGTTGGCTCTTTTGTCCTCACTTTTATTAATTTTCTTGATTTATATTTTTTCTTTTATAATTTTCTTTTATATTTCTCTCATTAATTTTTTTTCAAACATATTTTTCTTTCCAAAAGTTGATTTTCGTATTGTTACTAGATCTCTTCTTTAGACTCAAATAATGCAGTATTTGCACCTTTAACACCTCCCTAGAAACTCTTGACAGATCTTCATAAATCGGCATTAAATGACTCTGAACAATTGAATTAAGTGTAAGCAGGTGGTCAACATATTACTGTTTACACTAAGAGAAATTATTCAATAAAAAATTAACAAACGGATATTTCCGATCAAAATGTTTCAATGAATTTTTGTATCCGATCAGAAAACATTCAAGAAATATCGGTTTATTTAATGAAATGCCATTATGATCGGAAGTAGTAATAC
Organism: Odontomachus brunneus; assembly: GCF_010583005.1. Classification (NCBI taxonomy): domain Eukaryota; kingdom Metazoa; phylum Arthropoda; class Insecta; order Hymenoptera; family Formicidae; genus Odontomachus; species Odontomachus brunneus. The sequence goes on from NW_022639598.1 coordinate 745,212, forward strand.
TTTATTTCTACTTCAGCTTTTACACAGCCGGGAAGTTCTTTGATTTATACATTTCCTTATTTTTACGCTTTTTCCTACATGCCTTATCTTTATTCCTTAATCTATCGTCATCTTAATCTATTTTTCCTAAACCTACTCCTTTCCTTTTCGCCTTTTCTCCTTCTTTTCCTTTTTTTATGATCAGTTTTCAATTAATTTTAACCGGATATCCTGATCGGATATACAAATTTATCGGTATATTGATCGATAAATGTCCGTTTGTTAATTTTTTTTATCGGATAATTTCTCTCAGTCTATTTGCGGCCTCAGCGACACGCTTCTTACACCAACTGTCTGTTCCCAATGGACAATTTTGATATATCGGTTTCTCATTTATGAAACATAAATAGTAGTACATCGCTATTACAGCTTTTGCCATTTAAATATTTCTTATTGCTGAGTCATAATATTTCCCGAGTTTTTTTATAAGGATAAATAAGGACGAATCGTCCAATTGTCTGAAAAAAGCCAATTTAGCAATTATATAAATCTTTTTCTTTTAGCAATTATATAAATCGTATAAATATATATAATAAAAAATCGTCAATACGTCTTCTGTAAAACACAAGTATAAATTGTAGAAACAATTCACATTCGAGCGAAATTCCGACAAGAGCAGTTATCTCATCGGCCCGAAACGACAGATCCCCCGTGAAGACCGATGCGCTAATTTCTCCGTAGACTTGCACTTCGAAGAGACGAAAGTCGATATTAGAAACGCCATGAGAGACTACGCGCTACGTATAACAGACGGATAGATTCCGATTGAAATCCCAGGGAAAGGGTTAACGTCAGCGCGTCTCGTCCTGTCGCCTTCTCCTGGCGCCACTACTACCGTTGGCTTCGCCGTTGCTGCCGCTGTATGCAACATTCCCGTAATAGCTAGCGGCGGATCGCTCCCGCGAGGTGCAACGCTTCCTGCTGCACTCGCGCGAGCTTACGGTCGAGTTTACGCGGCCCGGGGTTTCCCCGGGGCGTCGCGTTCTACCTACTCCCTCCCCGCCCGTTGAACGAACTTGGGCGCACAAAGCGGGCATGCCGTCACTTTGTAACGATAAACTCGGCGTAAGGTTTGTCAAAGCTAATTGGATGCGACTTCTCGCGCGCTGTCGACTGTACGCCGTCGAAATACGCGAAATGTACGAATTCACGCGCACGATTCATTGACCCGGATATCGCTCGCTCGCTCCTCGTCGCCGTCCTTGTCGTCGTCGTCGTCTTCGTCGTTTTCTCCTCGGGGACACCCGCTCTTGAGACTCGTCATGTCGGTTCTTTTGCCGAGAGACGAGCTGCCGGACTCCGATCGAGTCCTTGGCAGCCGGCGTCGCCAAATCGAATTTCGCCACACGCCGCTCCGCGATAAATATGACGGCAGAAAAATATTTGCGATATTCGAAATACCTATTTGCGCGTTAGGGAACGGGGTGTTTCGCGAAACACGTCGGGGTGCCGACGCGAAATCGAATCGCGGGTTATCCTCTGTTATTTTCTCTTCGGCGCCTGTACGCGCAATTTTCCGTACGGGACGGATCCTCGTGAGACGATTATCTGTGGCGGAAAAAATGCCGTTGTTATTTGAGGATCCCCCAAATCTTGGCGCGTCCGATGGGTCTTTCTCTCTTCTTTTCTTTCGTTGCTCGCGGCAGCAACGCGCGCGTTTAGAGTGAAACCGCGCCGTTTCTTCCTACCTGTGTAATTACAGCGTGATTTATCGCGAAACGAGTAAACGGCTTCCCACCCTGCGTGTACCAGATGCATACCATTATCCGATAATCTCCATTTAAATAACGACGCCCGAAACTCTTCCGCCTCAAACGCCGCGTTCTACCGTTACACACTTATTATCCTTCAATTATTCAATTCAGATCCGTCGATGGAAAAAGGGCCAACCGGCGAGAGGAGGAGTTGCCCTCGAAGGGCAAGCCGTCGTCCCGACGTGACGTTAAATACATAAATGCAAGAGTTACGCGATCTTGACTCTGCGCGAGTTTCACCTCGCAGCCGTGCAATATTGTGCTCCGTGTGCGGATGCCTCGACGCGCGGACATGAGGGTGCGGCGGGGTGCGAGGGGTATGCCGTGTACAGGCGTATGGCAGCCGTTAACTCCATTTTCGCGTGTAGCGTTCCCGAACGAGCTCTGATAGCGCAGTCGAATAGCGGCGCACGAGAGAAGTAGCCGCGGCACGGTTACAATTACATGTGTAATGATAAGGACGCGTATTAACGATAAGGCGCGGCGAAGCGAGGGACGACGCCCGGTGGGGGTGTACTTATCATCGCGGGAGCCCGTCTGATTGATACGATTACATTTATTCAGCGCGCGTTTACGCGCGCATCGCGGTCGCGAATTAAATGAGAACCACCCCATCCCCTCAACTCGTTTCTACCCCGCGCGCTCTTCCAGTCTCTTTCTCGCGTCTGCAATCGTCTCGGCGGATATTTTTCATTCCGCGATCCCTTCTCGACCCTTCGCTTTAAAGTATTACTTATCCCGGATTTTACCCGCCCGACCGATCCCCAGGTCAGATCAATCACTTATTCGTGATCGATCGCGTAACACTTTAAGGATGTTTATAAGGGGCGGGTGCGCGCGACGTCGCGGGGGGGGGGTGCGCAAGAGGGATACGCGCTCTCTCGCGCGATTGCCGATGACACGACGTGAAAGGTGTGTATCGTTTCGGTGCTTATGTATGAAATTATTTTCCTTCCGCGCGGGGGCGCACATAACACGCCTCCTGGCGTCTCCTGGCGTCGAAGATAGATTAATGAGAGCAGAGAGGGAGAGAAAACGAGCGTCGTCTCGCGCTCTCGGATAATTATTCTGGATTACTCGCGGATAAAAAATGATGATGACAGCGGGCGATTCGATATTAGTTCGATCGGGTCCGACGAAGAGCGGCGCCTTTCCGCTCCCCGCTCTCACATCATCTGGGAAACGCCAGGTCGACGTGCACGTCGTGGCGTAGCAATTCTCGATATTAAGCTGAAGAAAGTAGAACCGCACGACACGTTACTTTGAAGCTACGTTAAGTCGGGATCTTAATTTCCTGCGGAAACAAAGGCACCTTCTCGATATTCCGCGGTGGAAGAGAAATTGAGTACGCCTTCTTGCGCGTTTCCTCGGCGAGAGACGTATTTTCCTCGGCTTATTATTTGCGTAAAACAAATTTTACGTATTCGCGCGAGCACTTAGCGAGTTCGGTGCGTACTTTACGACTCGGAGCGGTCGGCGTGCCGACCGGCGTGCGATGTAGGTAACAATAGCGCCACTTTTTCGTGATAAAGGGTTATGACCATGCCTTTGAACTTTTATAAAGGACGTTCCAAGTTTCGGCCGTGAACGCCAAACGCGTCTTTGAAACATCGTGAGACTTGGGGGGGGTCGCGTATTTCGCGTATTGCGCGAGTGAGAGTATCGGGGATGTAAGCCAAACACGTATTATCTACCCGATGCCACGTAAATATACGCAAATATGTCACATTCAGCATAGTCGCGGCCGTGGTTGTCGAGGAAAAGAAAGTGGCGAAGGAACGAAAGAGGAAGAAGGATGGCGAGCAGAGCAGCCGTGGTATTTTATCGGACGAGAATTCAGGTCGTCCCGCGCAAATGTCTGAAATATAATTTCGCGCGCAGATTTTGCAGCCCACTCTCGAAATCGCTATTTCCGCTGCCGGTTACTAACGTGCACTCTCGCGCGGATTTCGAGCTTTCACCACGCGTCCTAATTAACAACGGCAAATGCGTGTAACGTATATTTCATAAGAGACGAATGTAAAAGTCCTGGAAATTTGTGTGCATGTGAACGTTTTAAAATCTACAGCTCCTCTCATCTCCCGCTCTTTCACTCTCTTCCTGTATGCATATTTCAGAATACACAGGTATACGTGCGCATATGCATGGAAAGAGAGAGAAAGAGAGAGAGGGAGAGAGAGAGAGAGAGAGAGAGAGAGAGAGAGAGAGAGAGATTTCGTAGCTTTTCTATTCGTCTCCTTCATTGCTGGCATGTTTCAAACGTTAGACAACGCTTCAAGCGCTTTTATTTACAATGTTATGTGTGCGTGTTTTTAAGCGAATATTCGGCGGATATGTTTGAACGTTTCCCGAGAAAGTGATTCAAAGAGAGCCGAACGTTACAGCGCGTATCCTGTAATTAACGCTAAGTGTCGCCACTTAATTTCGAGTTTTGCCACCTATTGTCGTTTATTGTTCGCGAGCCCGACAATCGTAGCAGCCGCGTTTAGCTCTAAACGCCAGATACGAAGAGACGAGTCGTTCTGTATTCAAAGTTCTTCATCGCGACTGCTTCGGGACGGGCGCGTCTTACGCCATCTTCAAGATAAACGGCTCGTATATTCCAGACGTAATTCCGGCGGAGGACGCGGCTGAGCGCGCGCGCGCGCTTTTGGCAGGAAAAACTTGGCACGTTCAAGGACGAATGCTCCTCGTCCCTGTCGCGACAACAAGTACCGCACCCGCGGCATTTTCCGTCGCTTTGTTCTTCTCTCGCGACGCTTCTGGCCACGTTTTTATCTCGTCTTCCGTCTCCTCGTACTCACAAGAGCAGGCTCTCTCGTCGAGAACCCGCAATTTGATGTATGGCTTGTTGGGCCAGGTAAGTTTGCTCCTCGCAAAGATGTCGTTGACCCGCCACTATTACGCTAGATAGGATTAACCCTTCCGCCCAGCCGCGGGCGTACACTCGCGCTCGCGCCAACGCATTTGTGTTTGTGTGTGTGTGTGTGTGTGTGCCTGTGTACACGTATGCACAACGTCGTAGCCGGTCACTAGCCATGGCGCTCTCGGGAACGTGGTAGCAGCACGGTAACGCTCGTTAGTAGCCCCGAGTCACCGTCAAACCTGAAATTTCCATATTCGTAGCGCGCGCTCGCTTGCGCGACGAAGCCCGCGCGGTCGGGATTTTTAGCGCTTCATCTGTTTGTCTCCGACTACAAACTAGCCCGAGCACTTTCGCGCCGCGCCCCGGTGAACGCAATCGAGTTAGCCAGCCGACGTGTCGCGCAAATTACAGAAATTGCCGCTCCGCGGAGCCGCCGGTCCGACCTGCGCTATCGATGACGACAAGTAATTAATTGAAACTCTTTGCGCATGTTATTTATTTACTCGCGCCGCGGTAAAAACGATCGGAAAACGGCGAGATAAAAATCTCTGGGATCCTCTCATATTCGTCCGCGCGCTTTGATCTCTCGGTCGCCCACCTCTTGACACGTTCGCCACCAATATTCCCAATTATTACCCCCTTTGGAACGGTCGTCCTTAAGCGGATGGCACACAGAGAAACATAAGCGATAAGGAAACTTACTATCGATTATTCTTGGACCGTATAAAGAATCATCGACTACGCCAATCCGCTTACCGCTCAAGTTTCACAGCTTTTTTGTGCGAGCTCCCGTCTTTAGCTGTTATCAATAAGAATAAAACGCTCACCGTTACCATCACACGTGTGTGACGGCGATAGTTCTTCCCTCTGTATGTCCGTGTGAATTAAGTTTGTTTGGCATTATTACGCAGGGTGCTCCAAATGAAACGTAATAGCGAACATGTAAAGTTTTGCCAGTGGAACAACTTCTCGAAAAGTCGCATCCCCTTATCCGCTATCGGTCAATAACGAGTAACTAGATACCACGTCAGCTCGGCTAACTACTACCGTAATTTCATTATGTTCGGCGACGTCATCAACGTCTCGAAATTACGTTCTGCAAGACCGCGTTCCTGTGTACTGCCGCTCCCGTGCACCACCGCACCACTTCGTAATGCTGTAACCGTGATTGTTGATGCTTCCCTAATGTTTGTCCCGTGCCGAGTATCAAATAACTTCGTTACATTTGCGCGGTATCGACACCCCGATACGTCACGCGGCCTTCGTCGGAATTCCACTCCGCTGGCTCTCGTAATTGGTAATTTGCCGGGGACTCTTAATGCCCCCGTAATGTCCGTAGCTCGGTTAACCGCGTTATCATCGCTTTCATCTGTAATCAGGGCAGATGCCGCGAACGATAAGTCGGCGATAAGCCTGACTCGAGTCAGGCTACTTTGTTAACGCGCGTTCTCGTGTGTCACAGAAAGCTTGAAATTAAAGCTCCCTTCTTTTTAACTGGACTAATGTTGCACTGAAACTTGCTCCCTTCCCCTACAACGTCAGGTCATACACTTGGTTCATTTCAACAGCAAAACGCGTAACCTAGTTTAGCTAAAATGAACACACCTTAACTCTCCGTGCTACAATGTTGGATCTATGAGACCCAAACGAATATTCAGTCACTCGTCAACTTTCGCAAAGGGTCCGATCTCAAAATGGCGCAAATCTGTTTGCGGATTTGATTACACTACTATCTTTTCTGCACGGAAAAAGCAATTAGTGTAACTGAAATTTTCGTTAATAAGAATGAAGAAAAATCAGACGAAAAACTCGATCGTAAGAACAGAAAGATTCCTGTAAAGGATCTCTATTGAGTCAGTTGTTCTCTCAATCATTGCAACCAATTTACGATACAGCTGAATGTTGAGACAAATGTTTTTATTTACGGTGACAGGAGTATCCGGATTTTTCATCACGTCACCGAATTTTTATTTGATCTCTATTTGGTTGCACGAATTGAGATTTTTTTTCCATGTCAAAAAAAATATGTTCAAAAGTATAGATTTTCAACAAAGTTACGGCGATGGAAAATTAATCGACAGATCTAGATTGTACTGTAGATCCCAAAGAATATCATTGTACGTGGAGAGTGTTAAGATCCACCGAGCCACACTCGGCGTTATCAAATCGCCGAACTATGCACGATAGTTAATGCCCCGTCCGTTTGTCCGCGGTCACGGAGGGGTATGGAGTAATTTCATTACGGCCGACGTCGACACCTCGACGCGCGTCCCGCTCGCGTCGCCGCCTCACCGGAATTATATACGGCCGTCGGTCTCGGTGTGAAGGGGCCGCCGTGATTCCCCGTCGTCCGCTGTCGGCGTTGACTAGAGACCCGGCTAGTCACGCGGCGATAGATAGACCGCGACAATAGTATCGGCCGCCAGCAGCGTCTATCTTCTGTCGCATCGCTAGTCCCGCCGTTAGTCTCCCGGCACGACCGCGGACGCAGGCCCTTAATCTGATCTGCCTCCCGCGGGAGGGTATGAGGCGATGGCGAAGGTGGCGTAGCGGGGGCGGACCGGGCGTCCGCGGAAACAAACGACTTGGGCATCGGTATTCGCGCGCCTCGCATTCGCCGAGGCGACCTGAATCGCCCGGGACGGCTATGGCCCGAGTCGCCCCAGGACCGCCGTTTCATTCCGCTTATAAACACGAGCTGGCGTGTAAACGGAAGCTCCTGGATCGGCACATGGCACCGCTCGGTTGGCTGGTCGGTCAGGCGGACGGCCGCGTTGCGTGCCGGACGTGCAGGGCAGGGAAACGGGATGTGTTAGACGCGACTAAGGGGGGCGGAGGGGTGGAATGGGACGAGAGATGGTCAGAGTAAGAGAGATAGGGGTGAGAGAAAGTGGGGAGGACAGGTTGGGCGACGCTGGGTGTATCTGGGACGACGACGACGACGAGAGGTAGGGTGGCGCGAATACTGCGGTTCTGATTACTTCGGAGGGTCCCGCCGCCGGTGGATTTGCGGATACGCGTGATGCCAGGGCTCAAGGGCTTCAGGGGCCTCCGGAATGAAGGTTGGAAAGAAAAGGGAAGGCTCGGAGGAAAGTGTGCCAGTGAGTAATTATTTCTCCGCGTGCACCGTGCCGCGTCGCGGCAGGCGCCGCGCGGACGATGTTCCACGAGATGTAAGGGGTGTATCGCTTTAAATTAACTGGAACGGGAGAAAAACACAGGGAAAATATATATGCGAGGTCAATTTAATTTGTGCGAAATTTATAATTAAAATCGCAATTAATTTAGCAGTTATCGTAATGTAGCGGTTATAATTAAAAACAAGAGCAGGCGACTATAATAATATCGTTACAATAATTCATAACGCGAGCGTTTCAACGCGGCACTAATTAATTTCTGCTCGTTTTCGCGCGACGCCGACATCGACGTCGGCATTGACGCGCTTCTTCCACACTTGAAGAATATTCAAACTCGCGCGGATCAATATTTTGGCAGATCAATAATAGAGCCTCCGAAAAATAGCGTCGCGCGGGGCCTCGCATACTATAAATCCGTCACGGGATAGTTCCCAGTTGTACCTGACGCTCGCAAACACAACATTGCTTTCCATGCCCCACATATCCGTTTCCCTCGCGCGGCCCGAGAACCGAGCAAAAATGCGGTATTGATCGAGTGAAAGCACTTTTCCGGCGCGCGATCTTTGATTTTTCATATTAGAAATTCTCATTACGTCCTCATCGTATTTTACTTGGTCGTGCGCGCACGAGCCTCCCTCGCCCTCTGCGATTACATACCCGCCGCCGTTCCCATTCCGGCTTACTACGCCTTCAGGTGCAACCTGGCGCCGTACATGCTAGATGGAATTCGATATAAGCGTCGCTTGAACACGGAATCATTTAACACGGACGCGAGGACTGCCGTGGGAGGGTTGGGGACACGGGGAGGTAACTCTGAAACACTTTCGGCTCTTATTTCTCAAAGAGCCTGATCCTTTTATTTACCGTTCGCTCGCTTTCTCGCTCTCGTGCGTTCAAAAAATTCTCGCTGCAGTCCCCGTGCGCGCGTTATTCTCGACCCGCGTTCGCGACCTATCGTCTTTGACGATACATCTCCTCGTATAATGCACGTTGAAACGCGAGGCAATCTCGATGCTCGCAGACAAGATTTAACGCGCGCTCGTGCACACACGTATTCCTTCTCTCCCTTCTCGCGGCCGCTCGCGCGCACTCTCGCGTATTTGACTTCATACCGCATAACTCAAAGTTTCGAAGAAAAACGTCTCACGCAACTCGGCGCACTTATATCGAATTCGCTCGAATGTAGACCGCATTACGTCATCATGGAAAGAGTTTAACCGGAGTTTAAGAGGTACGCGAGAACCGGCTAGAAGCAGCAACAGCAGCAGCAGCGGCAGCAGTAGTAGTAATAGTGTAGAGGATTGGAGGAGTGTGAGAGGAGGGTTAACTTTTCGGCGTGCTCCATCCACGCAGTGGAATCGAAACGATACAGGGAGCCTATCGCTCGAGCGTCAGGTCGATACCTATCCTTTCCCACGACTGGGAATGCTTAACTTTAAGTGCGGATGCTTTTACTCACTCGGTGTAGGAACTCTTGGACTTAATAGGATATCGATACTTTCAGTCATTCGATACCGAGCGATGCGCTGGTGAGATACCAAGAAAGTACTTTCCTCTTTCTTTCTCTTTCACGTGTAGTATCGATACTTAGCTCACGACAACCTCTAGAAGACGCATCCGCGATGTCAACACGAATAATATGGAATTACTGTATTCGCCGGATATCGTTACCTCAAAGAGAGGATAAGAAGAGGAGGTAAAGAAAAGCCGCTCGACACAAAATCGTAATTCAAGATAAATCGCAGCCGGGAGGGGGATTGAGGGGGGAGATGGTAAACGTAAGCGCGCGAGAATCCGCGCTTTGACGACTACGGTAAAAAAGAAAAAACGCCACAAGTCCTCCGATCCACCCTCTTCGACGCGACGCGACTCCGAGTGAAGGATCGTGTATTAGTCGCGCCGTCGAGGCGAATCCGAGGCGGATTGAAGGCGCGTATTTCGGTATTCTCACGACGATAATCGTCGACGCGAATCCCCGACCAAGTACCCGCGTACTTCCTGACTCCTCCGATCCAGCTCTCCCTTCTTTCGCGTTGTCATTCCACCCCTCCTTCATCCTCGGCATCCCAAGCTCGCCGAGATAGCTTTTCCCCACTTGATTGCGCCTTCCGGTTAACTAACGGCGGCCAATATCGAAAATAAGTCATCGTTGTCGAAACTATTTAGTATCGAGGCCGAAATATCGATACTCCAACGGCACCGTAAGCATCCCTACTCCGCGACCTGTTCTATCCAACCCTATCCACCCAACCCGCACCCACGTCCTTTGCGGACCATCGTCCGCCTTACGGCGGTGCGTAAAGTGCAACTCCCGCACAGGCGCTCGCGGAACCTCTCTCTTTCTCTCTTCCCCCCTCCCCCCCCCCCCCCCA